>NW_026624041.1:131572-201134 GCF_030028575.1 Malurus melanocephalus
AAAAAAAAAAAAGAAAAAACCACAAACCAAACTAGTCCATGGATAAACTGAGAGTGCAAAGAAAAACAAAGTTATTGTTTTACTAAATTTACTAGGAGAATTGTTAGATAAAACAACAGATGCAGAGAAATTTTGTCCAAGAGTGCTGATAAAGAAAAGACAGAATACACAGTTCGATTTAGTACTTTCAATAAATTGTGTTTTGCCAATTTATTTTTACATGTCATTTGCTCCATTTTTAAAGAATTTAACCCTGTCCAGAATCACTCCAGAGCCAAGTGTGATAGTTCCAATTTTTAGTAGGAGACTTGAGCAAAATTGGACAGCAATTTGCAATTTTTTAGCCATCAAGTTGTGTGTTATGTGACGCTGAGAAACATGTTTTTCTAGATTAATAGGCCTGGAATATTTTGCTTTCTAAGCTTCTATCCCATCTTTAACCAGAGATCAAGTATTGGAAAAAATGAGTAATTCTGAGACTACAAAGAATCTTCTCCTTCCCCAGTTAACCTCAAACTTACAATAGCAGGACTTATTAAATGTAGTGTTCAAACAGAACGTATCACCTATGAAAACATGAAGCCTCTCCCTATGTTTGTCATGAGAATCATAATTTTGATGGGGTAAATAGAAGAGTTTTCATTTCTCTTCTGTGGGGAGGAAAGATCATTATACAAGTAGCACCTTAACATAAGTAGGAGGTAGAGGATTAAGTGAGGCATTTTTTCATCCAAAGCTGCTGCAGAGCAGGAAACTGAAAAAGGCCAGAGAGAACAATTTTGGGGATAGGAAGAGCCAATTTGTCATTTCAGTGTCCAGAAAACAGGGAAAATACGGTGAGATTGCTCTGCACGAGCACTCACCCAACTCAAATGTCAACAGTCGAAAGGCTTGTCCTGAGAATCAGCAAGAATTGCACATGCACACAGGTAGCTGGATTGTTATCCCGAAACCTTTTCAAACCAGAGAGCACCTGGACAATTTGGATTGAATATGGCACACCTTGGTCAAGTAGAGGATAAAGGATAAGAAGCATTCAAGAATTTTTATTGCTTAGCCCCAGCAGACATCACAGTGCCAGCTGTTAGCATTGTCCAACACAGAAAAAAGGTTTTATGTCCTCAGAACACTCAGTGCATATGCTCTCATTACTCAGAAATTTGAGAAGGAAAAACCAAAACAATTTGAAGATGTAAATAAAATTAGTTACTACCAAAGTAAGTTTTAGTGGCAAAGGTTAAGGAGAAGACCTGGGTTCGAAGCCTTTGTTTCAGTGGGTTTAATTCCACCTCTCTCCAGTTTTCCAACTATCACTACAATCATTAATCAATCATGATGGTTAATCAACAAGATGTAAAAAATGAGTAAACTAGACAGATAGCATACTATAAAAGTAAGGAATAAATACAATAATGAAGCCTTCCACTAGACCAAGCTGCTCCAAACCCCATCCAACCTGATCAAATATCTCATTTTAATTCTTCAAAAAAAAAAAAAAAAAAAAAAAAAACAAAAAAAACAAAAAACCACCCTCAAAATAAAGCTAACTAGGAGCACACAAAAATTCCAGAGGAACATGACTAGAAATCATGAGGAGGCAGAAAGGAATGACTGCTGTAAGCGAGAGCAAAATGGCACAAGGACAGCAAACCCTGATGATCCAAGTATTCACTTGCATTTTCCTCTCACAAATCAGGAGTGGGATCTCTTTGGACAGCCACTTGGAGATTTCAGATTCACATGATTACTTCAGGGAACCCACATTTAGGACATTCTGAGAGCAAAAGGCGAATGTCAGAGTACAGAATGGCTTCTTTCCCCAGTGTGACTTGTCTGGGGGCGTATGTACCTTTTTTTACATAATTTCATCCCTTCTTTGCTTGCTCTAAAACTCAGACGCTGGAATGCAAATCCACAAATAAATGCTGCCCTCTCGTGACCACTGAAACTCAGCAAATCCAACCTCATAATTTGGCTTTATTATTGAATAAAGCAGTTAAAAGTGTGCACTGCACAGGCTGAGTTGCAGCAAGGTCTAGCACTTGTACCTGCCCTAAGAACCTGAATTTTCGATCAATCATACATAAAAACACTCAAAATATCAAGAGAGGTTTATGGCTGAGATAGGACAGGAAACAGCTTCATGTTGTGTCAGGAAAGATGTAGATTAGATATCAGGATTTATTTTTTTTTTAAACAGAGGGTTGCAAAACACTAGAAACGAGCTGCCTAGGGCAGTGATGAAGTCACCATCTCTGGAAGTGTTCAAAAAACAAAAAAGTGCAGCTGTGGTACTTGAGGACACGGTTTAGTGGTGAACATGGTGGTGCTGCTGGGTTGCCAGTTGGACTCGGTGATCTTAAAGGGCTTTTCCAAACTTAATGATCCCATGATTTTATGATTCTAAAATAATATGCACTTTAAAAGCTAATTTTTGATGCCCAAGGTTGTGTACAAACCATTGACAAAGGAACCAGTGCTGTCTGTATCTGGAAATCACTACACCTCATTTGCTTGGAATTCTGTAGCAAGCTAACGAGCCTCCTCCTGATTACACATCTCTGTACCCAGCACCATTTGGGATAACACAGCCAGCAGAGAAAACAGTCATTCTGAAGAGAGCTCACATGGAATAGCCAAGCATTTGGGGGTTTGCTGTTATTTCTGCAAGACCTTACCAATATCATAGGCCATAAAATCCGAAGAAAAGCACTTGGCTCCATGGCTCATGGAGGTGTCATTGTGAGTGTTTCCTCCAAACACCAGCATGGTCCCACTCACTATCACAGCTGTGTGCAAGTAGCGGAAAAATCGGCTGTCTTTCAGAATAGTCCTTCAGAAAAAAAAATACAGGTTATTAATGAGACTGTTAAGTACCTGGCAAAGACAAAACACACCATAAAAACAAGCAGAAGAACATTTTCAGGGTGCAGGGAGGAGGATGATAGTATCTAAATACTTTTCTTAATGAGGTGCATAACAATTACATTCCACACTGTTCAATTCCTCCTGTAATTCCATTCTCGTATTTCCATTTGCTTCGCAAATTTATAGGAGGAATACATCTATGCAAGCCTCTTTCCAAAGCTATGGATCTTCAAATCATCTATTCTTTCATAGGGATTCTCAAGTTCTCAAAATAACTTGGCTTTTGAGCATAGCCAGCCTGGGAAGACTCCCATATTTTATAGTAACACTGCTTTTACAGCAAATTCTTTCACACTGGGCAGCACCTGTTGCTCAAAACTAAAAATTCTATTCTAAGGAAATCTATACAGCTCCTGAAAATGGAGCCCTGAAGGTTAATACCTGCACAACACACTGGCTCATTGGTGGCTAAATCATGGGAAGCACTAATCAAACTGATCTCAACTTTAAGCAGTGGGATTGATGGCACAGAACACAAAGGGTCATTTCTTGGAGGATTTTCCTACTTTTCTGAGAGGATTTGTGTTGAAGGAGGGGATTCTGCCCCTGTGCCCCTGTGCTCAGGTGAGCCCCCACTGCAGAGCTGCCCCAGATCCCAAATCCCAAGAGCAGAAGGAGCTGGAGCTGCTGAGAGAGCCCAGAGGGGCCCAGAGCTGCTGCAGGGCTGGAGCCCCTCTGCTCTGGAGCCAGGCTGGGAGAGCTGGGAATGTTCCCCTGGAGAAGGGAAGGACACAGGGAGAGCTCAGAGCCCCTTTTGGGTCCTGAAGGGGCTCCAGGAGAGCTGGAGAGGGACTGGGGCCAAGGGCTGCAGGGACAGGACACAGGGAATGGCTTCCCAGTGCCAGAGGGCAGGGATGGATGGGATTTTGGGCAGGAATTGTTCCAGGAAGGGTGTAAGGCCCTGGCACAGGGTGCCCAGAGCAGCTGTGGTGCCCCTGGATCCCTTTGAGTGCCCAAGGCCAGGCTGGACATTGGGGCTGGGAGTGCCCTGGGACAGCGGGGATTGTCCCTGCCCAGGGCAGGGGGCGGAATGGGTGGAGCTCTAAGGTCCCCTCCACCAAGAGACACCAAGTTGGATGTGCTGTTGACACAGCTGAGGGACACAATTAGATCCAGACGGACCTGAAGGAGCTCAAGAAGAGAGCCCATGGAGAGATCATGAGATTTAACAAGGAAGAGAGGACCTAAATCACTGGAGAATAAAACAAAGAGTCAAAGACACCAGAAAACCGAGAGAGAGATATAAACAGAGAATCCTACACTCTCTGCTTGCTCAACAGAGCTTGCCAGACTGATGAAATAAATGTGACAGAAGAAAATTGGTGCTGCGGGAGTTTGGAAGAACACTGTCACATTTGTTAAGTTTCTGCCTACTCAGCCAGATTTGTCCACTCCATGGCCGAAGTGGAAGATCAAATTAACCTAGAGAGGAAGTGGGGTTATTTCTGAGTGGACAACTGAGCAGGAAGGAGGGGGTTGGAAATTAGTCACCCATTACCTTACTCATCAGTACAAACTCACAAACAGATGTTGCAGAAACACAAGCTATTTCTAACACTCAGTAAGAAATACAGTGACTGAAATTTACATGAGCTAATCCAAAAGACAGTCTCCTTTTTGTCTCTCTCTAAAAACACAGAATTAAGGAAAATGTATTTCACCTCTGTTGCTCCAAGTTGTGAAGTGTGGCTATACCTTTTTAATGAAGCTCACCTTTGGGCAGAAACAAATCACAGAAGATTTAAGCTTAAGAAATGAACATTTAAAGCAGTTACAGAGCCAGAAGAAAATGGGTTTGTAATAGAAATTTTTTTACAGCCTTAACTGCAGAATGTGTTTTCACTCGCTTGACTGCAGTAACTGCACCCATACGCATAGGCTGTACAGCTAGCAAGGAAAAAACCCATCAAATACTCTTCTTTTCAGCTTGGATCAAACAATAGATTAAAATGGATTTCTTGGCTCATTCACAGCCTTGATTATATTGATTATATGATTCTCTATTCATAAAGGGACATCAAAACAAAGGATCCAAGAACAGAGTATCTATTCTGAGTGAAAGTTGCTATAAACCACTGTCCCCTTATGAAATACCCATCCACTTGTTCTCTACAAACAAAACTGACGGGGTAATAAACAGGAAAAAGAAAGAAGAAGAACCACGTACCACATACGGGAATCAACTTCATATTTGTACAAATCATCTGCCAGCCTGTATTTGTTGGCACTGAATGCTTTGTAGCCTCCGTGGATGTAAATTGATCTTGTATTTGGATCATAAACACTGCTGTGACCATATCCTCCTTGCACCAAAGCTCCACTCGTCTGTAAGATGCTCCAGGTATTTGTCACTGAAAAATATAAGTGACAAAACATAGTTTCTGTCCATTAATAACTTATCAACAACATGGTGAAATAAAATGGGATTCCCCTGACTCAGATCTAGACATTGTCTCTATCACCTCATATCCAAAAATATTCTCGTTCAAGAAGTTTGTTGTCAAGAAGGGTTGCCAAGCATTTTTAATTAGAGCAGAAATAGCTCTTCCACAGTTTTTTGTCGTATTTTGCAGACAAGGTAAGTAAATGAGAAATAAAAAGTAGAAAAATAATAGATTGCATTTCAATGACATGAAAATGCCAGTACTATGACTTGATTTGGAATGGGACACAAGAGCRTTTTTACTTACACATATATTTAAATATACATATAAAGCCAGACAGCACTGAAGCCAAGTCTGACTGTGAAGAACACTGCAGTTAAAAACTAATATGTGATTCATGATCCCATATCTCACTCACTAAAACAACATTGGTCTGAAGCACTTTAGACTTATTATAATGGCAACTGAAATAAAAATCCCACATTGCATACCAAATCTCTGTAGTAAGTGCTGATTTAAACCCTGTACAGGCTTTCCAACTCCAGGCCAGAGCAGGCACACAAAAGGCAAAGGAATTGAACAGTTTGCAAGATCACACATGAAAAAAACAAATCACTGCCCCACACACCCTGGTTGTCTCTGGATTTCTCCTGGAGGAAGAAATCTCGCTCACATGACACCAGAGAAGCAGGCTTCAGTAGATCCTCTGGATCAGGATGACTGGAGGACAAGGATAACAGGTCCAAAGAGAAGACAGGGCCACTGTTTCAGAGAATAACCAGCACATTCCTGTTCTGAACTTCCTGTGCTCAACTATGATCTCTACATGGTCCACGGAGCCAGGAACATGCCTCCCTTTCTGAGTTAGGTTGAAGTCCACTTTACTTGGAAAGCCTCCTGTACTTCTCCACTGATGATACCACAAATCTCTGCATCCTAAAATCAGATGTTGGGCTATTCCAGGATATGGGGGCCAGAGCATATCAGGGATATGGGAATCCAGAAATTCAGCACCTGTTTGCCTAAGCATCTGCTGCTGAGGACGTGGGTATCAGGTTAAGCAGATTTTTGCTCTGAAGTGTTACAACCATTATTATAATTGCAGAATTAACAAATAACTTCAGACGTGTTTGTTTTGTGAGAGGGAAAGAGGAAAATGAATATAAATTGTCCCACAGTTGTCCTGCTTTGTCTCTCAATTACAGGCTTACACCTTTGGAAGCAAAGACTGTGTGTACGTTCAACTTCTTGTAAATACAAACAGGAGGAGAACACATCTGTCTGCGTCTTAATATCTGAACATAAGCTGTTTAAATAACTTTCAAAGCAACTCTTATACTTGAAGCGACTGTCAGGAGGGCCCCAGTCACACTCACCCAGGTTGTACTCCTGAACATTGCTGATGTAGCCGTAGAGAGGGCAGTGGCCAAACAGGACGAGCATGACGGTGCTGTTGTCCCGCAGAGTGACGATGTGGGCCGAGTGCCCAACCACGGCGTACTGCTCCTTGGCCTTGGGAGTCACCGGSGCCCAGCTCTGCCGGGGAATGTGCAACACCCACAGCTGGCTGCTCACGTTCCCTGTCGCATCTATCTTACCACCATACATGTAGATGTTATCCTGAAAGAAGCCAGATAAAATAAGGCCAAGGAGTTAAGTATTTAGGAAACAGCTGTTTGGTAAGGAATGAAGGTACCAGTCTGAAGTTACTTAATGAAGTCCCCTGGAAAAGGCTTGTGGACAAGGGCCTGGAGCGACAGAACAAGGGGGAAAGGCTTCCCACTGCCAGAGGGCTAGATGGAATATTGGGAAGAAGTTGTTCCCTGGGAGGGTGATGAGGCCCTGGCACAGGTTACCCCAAAAAGCTGTGGCTGCCCCATCCTTGGAAGTGTTCAAGGCCAGGCTGGATGGAGCTTGGAGCAACCTGGGACAGTGGACAGTGTCTCTGCCCACGGCAGGGCAGTGGGACAAGATGAACTTTAAGGTGCCTTCCAACTCAAACCACTCTGTGATTCCATGATGAATTTCCATCCTTTGAGGTTCTTCAAGTGCTATGCTTGTGAATGGCAACGTGTGGAGTTTTTCGAATATTTGTAATTAAGCTATGTGCACGCCTGCACTGTTAGAGCTAAATAACATTCCAAAACCCAAAGATCGATAAAGGATCAGCTCATTTSCTTTCCAAAGACTTTGCCATCCTGCTCTCACATTCACTTATAGCAACCTACACAGGTGAGAAAGGAGGAAAGAACAGTCAAATCCACTTGCTGTGCCAGTTGCTGGAAGATCAGACTCACAGGTTTACTTGAAGGGCAAGTAACAAAAATCCCTAATTCCCAGACTCTGGTGTCTTGGACAACAGAGCTCATAAAAATATTCATGTAATCTACACAAAAGGCAGTTGGGGAACCAGCTGAACTCCAGTAAACTCAGCCTCAAGCATGCCTTGTCAGCACAGACAGCAAGAAGTAAATAATGGATTCACTGACCTCTGTCATCCTTAAAATCTCTGGGAAAAGGGGAAAGAAGGAACACAAAGGCAGAGGCACTACAGACTTCCTAAGATATCCACCCAAGGATTCCCTAGAGCACAAGGATACTGTCTGGGCTAACCATGGACAAGCCTTTGAATGAGAAACGCTTCTCCCAAAGCAAGACTGGTCTSGGATAAGGGGTGGGAAGCAGGAGAGAAGGGGAAATCAGCTGGGAACTGTGTCAGGAACACGGAACTTACCCTGTGTAATGCCAACGAGTGACCATATCTCATCTCTATGGAGTTCACCGAGTTGTTCAGTGGAAGCCACTCTTCAGAAATAAGATCATACCTGTATAATAAAAACTGAATTGTTTTCCAAGAAATAGGTACTGAAACTAAGAAAAATTATTACTTGTCCTGTCTAAGATTTGGAGGAAATTATTTACCAATATAATAAGCTAGAAACAAAAATAATTATTTACTAAAATAGTAATTCATGCCATGATTTCAGCATGCACATAGTTCACACAAACTACTTACGGGCTAAAAGAATCCAGTTGAGCATGCTCTGTTACTCAGCACCCACATACGGATTTCCTTTACCCTGTTTTCTTTTCCATACAAACCCAAGAGCTAATGCATTGCCTATTAAGCTGTGACAACCTATACCACCTCTCCCTCAAAAACCTAGAAAAAACTTCACACTAAACTTAGGTAATTTCTAACTATTTGATTAAAAAAACTCTGCCAGTGTTTAAAAAGTGCTTCTTAATTAAGTCTTTGCCATTCAAGCTTGAAATAACATAAATCCTCTGCCCTAAAAATGGCTTGTGGCTTTTTATTTAAAATAACACACTGTATTTGCCAGGCTTAGAGCCTTGTGAGATAAAATCATCTCTGAGACAGCATTCAACAAAGCCATAGGGTATCCTATTTAAAAATGAGGTGTGACTCTGGAGGAGTAAATTGTGTAAACCAGCAACTGTTCTACATTAAATACTTGTTTTCAGCTCTTCTTCCCCTATAAGAACTATTACCTCCAGATCAGAGGGCACAATACAGAGCTCTCACTTAGGTCCATCAAAGTGAAGTATGCAAATATCCCTGGAAAAAAAATCCAGCTTTTGCTTAGGTGTGCCCAAAAACAATGCAAAAGCTGTGGTTTTTTAATGGAGTATTTCCAGGAAGCACACAATTATTACTTGATATTTTAGTTACTGATAAATCTCCTCAAACAATTGCATAAATGTCCTCATCCTTATGCCACTCTCTGTTTGGTATCCCATCCACTATGGATAACCATCCAGAGTAATCAGTAGGTGTTCAGTCGGGAGCCAAAAACTCTGAAGTCACACAGACATGACATAAGGAAGGGCTAAAAACACTGAAGCTAAACTACCCTCTTTGAAGACAAGGCCAGATATAATTTAGGAGCTGGCCCAGAAATGTACAGAGAATAGTTAAAGGCTGTCAGACACAGATGAATCAAAAATTCATGGAACATCAGGAACCTTATGCTTCTCTTTTCCAAAATTAGCACCCTTTAGCAAGAATTTCCCCCATCTCAAACGTGAGCCTGAGTTTTTATTATGGTTGTTTTACCTTGGAGATGAAGCACAGACCAAAACAAAACACATCAGGTGGCATTTCCTAAAAATAACTCCCAAATCTAAGTTACTCTCTTTAGTTTTTATTATCTGGGTTTATACTCACGCTAAAACCTTCTGAGAGTCGGAATGATTGAAGACATAGCCTCCAACAATCCACATTTTATTGTCATGGATGACGGTTTTGTGAGATGCTCTAGGAAGTTTTGGAAGAGAGTATTCCTCCCGGGTCCAAAACGACTGGTTCGCAGGAAGAGGAATTGCACATCCAGGACCTACAAAAAGAAGGTTTAAAAATTGTTTTTTTCCAGAGCCTGTATTTCAGCTGGAGGTCAATCTCCTGCCAGTGCTGTAGCTGGTTGCATTAAATATAAGACTAATTCTTACATGTCAGTAGGTCTTTGTAAAGTGAAAATGGGTGTTCAGCCCAAATCATTGCTAAGACTGACATTTCTGATCCGCTCAGATGGACATGAGAACGAGAAATTTTACGTGTTCAAACAGGTCAACTACGGCAACCAGGTTCAAATGTGCTTTAGGAGCCCAGGAATGAGGTTTAAAGTGATGCCTGCACACCACAGGTTGGTCCCGCTTTCTATGGTTGCAAAGTTGTTTTAAAAAGCAAGTGCAAAAGGTACAGAATCTCAGACTGGGTTGGGTTGGAAGGGTCCCCTTCCATTCCCTTGCCATGGGCAGGGACACTTCCACTGTCCCAGGCTGCTTCCAGCCCCATTCAACCTGGCCTTGGGCACTTCCAGGGATCCAGGAGCAGCCACAGCTTCTCTGGGCACCCTGTGCCAGGGCCTGCCCACCCTCATTGTAAAAACCTTCCTAATATCTAATCTAAAACAATCCAGTTTCAATTTAAAGTCACTCCCCTCGTCCTGTCCCTGCAGCCCTTGGCCCCAGTCCCTCTCCAGCTCTCCTGGAGCCCCAAAAGMGGCCCCAAAAGGGGCTCTGAGCTCTCCCTGTGTCCTTCCCTTCTCCAGGGGARCATTCCCAGCTCTCCCAGCCTGGCTCCAGAGCAGAGGGGCTCCAGCCCTTGGAGCAGCTCTGTGGCCTCCTCTCCAGAGTATCCATCCTTCCAAAAGAAGCGTAATCTTTTAAATTTAAAAAGCAGATACTCTCTTCCTAGTCAAAATGGTAATTGTCATGCAGAACATTACCATATATTCCCAATTTAATTGCCAGTTCCATACACAGAAAATGCACCCCGAAAGTTCTGTGTTTGCACCAGGAGACTCACCCTGCCAGCCTGCAGAGCACAAACACGCTTTGGAGTCATTGAAGTCACAGCGGCCTCTCTCAGGTGCCCCACAACCCTCGGTGCAGTAAGGAATGTCACAAGCTTCTCCCTTCCAGTATTTCTCACATTCACATTGCAGAGCACTGGTGCTTCTGTTGAGCTTGCATTCCCCTTGGCCGGAGCAGTTATTGGGACACATATTGAAGCTGGGAACAGAGGGGAAAGCAAGGAAGCTGATTCCCAAGATTTATTAACAAAAGCAAGAATGATGCTGAACAAAATTAATACAGTTCATTACATCCAAACCAAGAGACAGTCATCCGATACCTGGTGTGATGGCCCTGCAGAGATTTGTCCCCTATTCCTACAGAACCGCTTCATTTCACAAATTAAACTCTCAGCTCCTCTGAGAAAATAATCAATATGATTTTTAGCCATTTGTAAGGCAAATAACTCGCCTTAAAACACCCAACAGAAACTGTGGAATTTAATCAGAGCATAAGGTTGCTGTGGTGTCTGTGCAATTTATACTTAAACTGCTCACAATTAGGCGCTATTCTGTGACCTGCTTACCAAGAGAACACACTGCAGATGAAACCCAAACCAAAGACATGCCTGGTTTGAATAACTTCTGATTTTATAATATCTGCAATGTAGCTGAGGCAAAACCAGATACAGCCTTGGTCAAGATCCAAATTTTGAGACCATATTAATTTACAGACTTCCGTTTTTGCTGGTGTATCATCAATATAATTCACAGATGGGGATTAATACCCATTATTCTCACTGTCGCTGGCTCCAAGATCATAATTTCACAAGTGTTTGTTCAGTACCTACTCCTAGTAGTAACTATGAAGACTTCTCAAAGAAACAAATGTACCATTTAATCTACTCACTGCAGAAAATGTTAGAAGGAAACCTAAGAACCAGAACACAGATTAGCACTTGAAAATTATTTGAAATTATGAAGAAAGTGAAGAATTCAAATAATATTGTTCTTGAAGAGAGTATTTTATTGCAATGGTGCAAACCCAACAGCCGGCACTAGATGGAGGCCTGGTCCACGCAATCAGCCAAGCTTGGAAAAAGCTGCTGCCTCAGCTCCTCTGATTTGAGCAACTTTGCAAAGCCTCCTCATCTACTTCTGGAACTTTCAAGGGGTGCTGGATGCCCTCTACTTTTCATAGAATTCATTATTATGTGGACTATTAAGGACATATTTATGTTCTTACCAAGGATGAAAGCACTGAGACTTGATATTCAAAAACTAAGCTCCTCATTTTAAGAGAAACTCAATTTTTGCAAAAAGTCAGTTGTGAATGAAGTTTTTCCAGCTTTCTTTCTGAATGAGGTGAGACCTTTTGCAGGTTACTCCCAAATTAAATCTCTCAGTGAGGCACATACATAAAAAATTCAAAGCTCACGATCCCTAAGGAAGCAAAACCTTCCATCTGTGTGAGTATGTCCACATACTTATTTCAAGACAAAACCTATCTAAAAGCAACTCATGAATTAGGGAGCACACCAGAATTACTTTTAAAAAGCACATCAATGAGGACTAAATACACGTCAGTGAACAGAAAGCACCCATCTATTTAGAGTTTGAATCGAAGGATATAAAACTACTCCAGAATAGAAGAAGCTAGATTAAGGGATACAATCCAGGGATTGGACAAGAAAGAGCATCCCGAGGATAAGGATCCTCGAGAACAGGCACAGCCCAACATCTCAAGGGTGTGTTCATGCAGGAGTATCTCTGCGGAATACATGAGCACAACAAAATGAATAGATTCTTGTTGATTAGATACAATCAAACTGATCTAATAACATAAAGTAAATGTCTTTCGGAGCAAGCATTTGCCCACGCTTACAACTGACAAGTTGCAACATTGAGAACACGCCAGTTATTAGCTGTTGCAAGGGTATAATAAAGATAAAAATCTAATTTCAGGTGTCTGCTCGTAATTACACACTTCAATGGCAGTTTCTTATTTCAAGACGAAAGTGAGAAAAGAGGAAATCTCCTTTTGCCCAACCTGCAGCATCACTGTGGATCGGTGCCACTTACTTATAGGTGATGTTAAACCCCGTGAGATTATAGGCAGCATCACTGAAGAAATGTAGAAGAGCATATCCAGAAGTAGCTACAACTTCAGGTACTGTTTCATTGCTGTCTTTCTCAGGAACAATGAGACCACTGGAAAAGTAGAAGAACAATATTAGAAGTGAAATAACGGGGAGCAAAGCAACAACAGTAAATGTGTCAGTACTAACAAAATAATTGAAACTCAATAATGTGTCATTATTTGAAGTATAATGAAGTCGTGGAATTGTAAATAAATGTATATCAAAAGTATTTAACCTGAGCATATCTGAAGCTATCTAGAATGTTAGTTATCCTTTCTGTCTCTTGGTTACTCAGTAATGAATTAAGCAGGACCCACTCATGAAACAAGGTGGCATGTTTGGAAACAGAAATTAATGTGCACCAAAAGAATGAAATCTGCATTACAAACTAAAGGTTTGCTGAGCCCAAATCTCCTCCTCACTGTGGGATACAGAAATGATTGGGAAAGGCTGTGACAAATCAAACAAGTACAGAGCATTTTGGTGATGTGTAATCCAGTTTTCAGACACCCAGTTCAGATGCTCAGGCCTGGAGAATGCACCCAAGTCAGCACAGTTAAATAAACCATTCATCCATGCTTCTATCAAATTCTTTTCTTAATCATTTATATCCTTTTGACCTGAAAAATCTGCAGCAGTGAGGTCAACAATTTTACAACACAACAGCAGAGAAAGAAATTATTCTACTAATTTTGGAGAGAAAGGATTATTCTACTAATTTTGGTCTTGCTGCCTCTTGGGCTCCTATTCTACCAGAAATATGAAGAGTCACAGAATTGCAGACTGGTTTGCAGTAGAAGCTTAAACCGGAGACTTAAAGCTTATCTCATTCCACCTCCCACTGTCCCAGGCTGCTCCCAGCCCCAATGTCCAGCCTGGCCTGGGACATTCCCAGGGATCCGGGGCAATCTGGCAATTCCAGCCCAGCCCCTCGCCACCCTCCCAGGCAGGAATTCCTTGCCAAGATCCCAGCCCAAGCTCCCCTTTCCCAGTGGGATCCATTCCCTGGGTCCTGTCCCTGCAGCCCTTGGCCCCAGTCCCTCTCCAGCTCTCCTGGAGCCCCTTCAGGACCCAAAAGGGGCTCTGAGCTCTCCCTGTGCCCTTCCCTTCTCCAGGGGAACATTCCCAGCTCTCCCAGCCTGGCTCCAGAGCAGAGGGGCTCCAGCCCTGCAGCAGCTCCGGGCCCCTCTGGACTTGTTCTGGCAGCTCCATATCCTCCTGATGTTGGAGGCCCCCACGCTGGATACGTGTTCCAGTGGCAGTAAATACTGGGAAAGAATTGAGGGAATAGAAGGAAAAAATACAGGAGGGTCAAGCATAAGATCTATGTGCAAGGAGAGGTAGAATGAGTGAGGTTTCTTTGACCTTGAGGAGAGATAGCTGAAGAAGGGTGACATCTACCTTTTGACCCCAACTACCTTGGGAGGGATTAGAGAGGAGGGAATACCAGAGGCTTACAAGAAAAGGACAGGAGGCAACAAACACACATTGCAGCAAAAGAGATTGTGGCTAGACACTAGTATTAGTGTCATTTTTCATTATTCATTTTTTATATTTTTAAATTTTTTTAACATCAATCTCTGGACTACTGACTCAGAAAATCAACAAGATCTCCATCCTAAAGGTAAATTCACACTTTGACTGGACAAATCTTGAGCAAAGGGCTCTGATGCTCTCCCTGCTTTGAGAGAGGGATCAGCCCCAACCCAACTCACCCCTACACTCAAATCTGGGTGCTCAAGTGCCACACTCACCAGCAAGTAACAAAAGGATGGTGGGCAGTTCCTGAGGGAACAGGGGGCTCAGGTGACCACCCATCGGGCACCTGATAGCAACTACCAGGAGCTTCTGGGCCGCTGCCAAAGGTCTTGCACCAGACAACGGGCTTTGATGAGGAAAACACCCCCAAAAACCAGAGCAAAATGAAAATAAAGGTGCAAAACCAGCTCCGGTAAATGTTCGATGTGGACTAAAGTTAACAACAAAACCAACAAAATTCACAGGTACTGAGAGTTTATCTAATTCAGATTTCTTCATCAGGGCTCACCAACAACCTTCGTTTCCATGTTCTTTAATTCAATTTTTGAAGCAGCACATTTCCACAGTCTCACTGTGCCTGTGATCACAAATATAAACCAGCAAAGATATTTTTAACACAGTTTAATAAAAAAAACTTAATGTGCAGGACCAGACAGCTCTGGGGCTCTCAGACTACAAGGACTTTAGTCTATGCAGACACTTGAACTGTGTAAATGCTGCTTTTATACAAATATTTATTGCTGTTAAAAACTGATAAAAACAATTTAAAGCTTCCCTGGAGTCCGGTCCTGAGGACTTCCAAGACCATCTTAAATATATACAAGATAGATAAACAGACAGACAAATAGACAGATGATAAATATTATCTTGTGAACAAATATAAATGAGCATCAGAAGGTCAAGAAAATAAACTGAGAGCAGTGAGGGAAGTGAAGGGAACTGCTGTAAAAAGCCAGGGAGGAAATAAAAAACAGATTCAGAGAGGGAGGAATTTCTAATGTTTATCAACAAACTCTGAAAGTTTACAGGGTCCAACTGCACAAAGCTCAATCTTGCAAACCTCGTAGCAGAATGCAAAAATAATGAACAAGGAAATACGGTTATAATAACAATAAACTTAATATAAACCAAGAAAATTGGGAAAATATGAATACTGCTCTTAAAACAAATGCTCTTAGTGCATTTATTTTGTCTTAGAGAAAGATGTTTTCCAATAGATGCTTTCTGGTACTTCACCCAAATGAGAAGCATCTGCCATTTCCTGAACTTGGATTACTGAACACCATAGCTCACCGCTAATGAAGATGAAATTCAAACGTCATCTAACAAAGCAAATTTAAAAAAAAAAAAAAACTGAATTTTTTTCTTACTTCGAAGATGTTATCGTACAAAGCTCACGTTTGCTTGTCCTCAGGCCCGGTCTTCCTGATTTACAGAACATTTCCCAGTCTGAACCATAACTGTTAATGCTGTGAACTCCTTAGAAGTTCAATTTTAAAAGCCTATTAATTTTTTGAAAACACACATGAAACAGCAGGCACAAATCATCATCATTTCACCTTTTCACCAGTGTATTAAAAAATAGCTTGCTTAGAGCAAAATGACACTGGGTCAAGATGACATTTCCTCCTTTTCCTGCACATCAATCAGGGCATGATACCAGGAGAGCACTTTCAGGTGGCATTGCCAGGTTTTTGGAGATTCGTACAACAGAGAAGGTTGTTCTTCATCATATGACGTGTCCTGCTTTGACCTCATGTTAGCCTGAAGCCTTACAGGAAACATTACTTTATTTGCAAGCTAAAGACAAAAAAAACACATGTGGTGGTTTAAAGTTTTATCAACCTTTGCTCCTCTGCTGATCTTCTCTTACAGACATTTACAAGGATTTTCTAGAACAAAAATGAAGTATTTTTAGACCATCATTTCACAAATGAGAGGAAGCCCAGCAGAAGGTTAATTCTGGAAATAGTTATGCAGCCACATGGAACAAGCAGGGTCCCAGGAGAAGCATTAGTTTTTTCTGTAAAATAACTTGGGATTATTTTCCTATTTTCAGCTTAAAGAATAAAAAGTGGTGTCACTGTGAGACTGAAATACAGCAATGAACAAATTACATTTAGGTCTCAGCAGGAAATGTCGATTGTTCGCCAACATCTACACTGATCTCTCATCACACGGACGAGGCAAATACCTGTAACCCATTGGCAGAATGGATACTTTCACACATGTCAAGAGCTGGAGAGGGACATTTGACATGGGATGGAGAGACAGGACATGGGGGAATAGCTTCACAGTGACAAAGGGCAGGGTTAGATGGGATTTTGAGAAGGGATCCTTCCATGTGAGCATGGTGAGACCCCGGCACAGGGTGCCCAGAGCAGAGGGGCTGCCCCTGGATCCCTGGCAGTGTCCCAGGCCAGGCTGGACATTGGGGCTGGAGCAGCCTGGGACAGTGGGAAGGGTCCCTGCCATGGCAGGGGGTAGCAGTGAGTGAACTTTAGGGTCCCTAGGAGCCCTAACTATACTGTGATTCTGTGTTTTTACAATGTTGATCCATTGTTGTTGTTCCCAAACATGTTGCAAATAGTTGAAAAGGTAAAGTTTAAGGCACAGAGAAGATATACATAATTCTATGAGAACTCCACGTGTACAACATTAGCTGGCTTTTGCCCTTCTGTCTGCACTGACATACTACAAGTTGAACTCACAAATCATATTCAAACTCATAAATGGGGCAGTTTTCTCTTCTCAAAGGAGCCTGCACACCAAATCATCTCCAGCCCAGCCAGCTGACAATAATTTTTTTGTCTCTCAAAGAACCAGGATTTGGAAATGAAAACGTAATACTTATATGCTACAGTGCAGTGACATGACTTGTTCATTGTAAAAGCAAAAAAACAACTCCTTAATTGTTTATGCTGACAAGCAGTGCACAAAAGGACACTGGCGATAAGTGCTGCACTTGCAGCACTCTACATTTGGACTACTGCGTCACAATCACACTGTTAGAAGCCACATTTAAGTCAGGTTCCACATTAAAAATACACCACTGGCTACAGTCAGAGTCTCACAAGGGGAACTTACCTAAAGGCTGCCAATAAGGGAGCATAAATTGAATCTCCATCATACACATACAAGTGGTCCCAACTGCACTCTGTGGCAAAGTGATTGAATCGAAGCCTGAGGATTGTGTTTGGCCTGTAAAGAAAAAAACAAAAAATAAAAGATTTGCAATTAGCCACTCAACACACGGCAAAATCCCTTCAACACACTCCTCTGGTGTGAAGTGCTGGTCTAGACAAGACTAACAATGACTGACTTGGTATAACTGTAGGTGCATCAAACGTGCTGTGTCTCAGGGGTTTTTTAGCCTGCAGCACCCCTGGTATTAAGGAAAAAGTTCATTATGGTGAGAAAACAGTGTCCTGTTGTGCAGAACAGATCACAAAATCACAGATTATGCTGAGTTGGAAGGGACCTTCAAGGATATGGAGTCCAGCTCCTTGCCCTGCACAGGACACCCAAACAATGCCACCCCGTGCCTGAGAGCTCTGGCAGCCTCGGGGCCGTGCCCATTCCCTGGGGAGCCTGGGCAGTGTCCAACCACCCTCCGGTGGTTTCCCTGAGATCCAAACTAAACCAACCCTGACTTTCAGGCCATTCCCTTGGGTCCTGTGCCTGGCCACAGACAGGAGAGATCGGTGTCTGCCCCTCCTCCTTGCCTCAGAATGAAATCGGAGACTGTGATGAGAGGTCTCTCAGGCTGAACAAACCAAGTAACCTCAGCCACTGTTCAAACAAGTCAGAAGTCCCTCTCCAGCTCTCCTGGAGCCCCTTCAGGCCCCCAAAAGGGGCTCTGAGCTCTCCCTGTGTCCTTCCCTTCCCCAGGGGAACATTCCCAGCTCTCCCAGCCTGGCTCCAGAGCAGAGGGGCTCCAGCCCTGCAGCAGCTCTGGGCCCCTCTGGGCTCTCTCAGCAGCTCCAGCTTCTCCTGAATTTGGGATTTGGGATCTGGGGCAGCTCTGCAGTGGGGGCTCACCTGAGCACAGGGGCACAGGGGCAGAGTCCCCCCTCCCCTGCTGCCCACACTGGGGAATCAGCCCAGGGCATGGGAGGTGTTCTGGGCTGGGGCAGGTCCAGCTCTCAGCCACCAGAGCCGCCAGGTCCTTCTCCCCAGCGCTGCTCTCCAGCCATTCCCCACCCACCCCGTGTTTGTGCTCTGCCTTGCTCCAACCCAGGTGCAGGATCTTGCCCTTGGCCTTGTTGAACCTCATGAGGTTCACACGGTCCCTGTCCAGGTCCCTCTGGATGCCATTCCATACAGCCTTGTGTCCACTGGCAAATTTGCTAAGGGTGCCTCGATGCCACCGTGCATGTCAGCAACAGCAATGTCAAACACAGGGAGAAGACTACAGAGAAGTGCCCTCTGTGATTGCAGCAAGCTCTGGTCCTCCATGCCAAGAGGCCTCAGCTTACAGCGTCCAGTGGAAGTTCATGATCTCATGTGACCCATGCCAATCCACAGACCCCTCTGGCAGCAGATCCAAGGAACAGCATGGAACGTGACTCAACACGCAGATGTTATCACACAGCATCATATCTGACTGTGGAAAAGCTTCAGAGACTAAACAAATGGATCTTACAGTCTTGGTGTCAGCCTGGCATTATGAAAAATATATTTCAACAAGTGAGATGCTCTGAACTGCTGTACTGTCCATCGGGTGACAGAGGATAGACACTAACTATACTACTTCTAAAAACCTGTGCAAGAAATTGCTGTAAGCAATACAAGGATCAAATACAGGAAAGGCAGCCAAGTGAGGGAGAGATCTGAGGGACCTCTCCCAGTTCGGAAAACTTTGCAAAAAAGGTCAATGCTCCCTCTAAAGTCCTCATGGCTCAGTGAGTGAACTGAGGTTCATCACTGCAGAAACTGATTCTTCATGAACAAAAGCTTTCAGAATTTTCTCTTGTTTCTCATACTACTGAAAAATCCCATGCATGGTGAATCCCATCATTTGAATGGCCCAGTATGATATCAGGTAAGCAATTCACAATCCTTCATTATTTACAGAAATGTATTGATTTTTGTTTAACACATGCTGTTTAAACAAACCTCCTCATCAGAAGTCAGTTTGGAAGGCTCAGTTGCACAAAAACTTATTTACCAGGAGCAATTAAGTGTTGTCCTACATAGCTTTTAGAATAGCGAAAAAGAATCACGAGACCTACAAATATTCAATGCAGATAAAACTCACCTAAAAGTCCAAATAGTCAACATGAAACCCCAAGCTGGTTCTGACACTCACCTTCCTTCAATGAGCCAGGTGCATTTTGTCTTGTATTTGTAATTTCCAGGCCCATCTGTGACATACCCTGAAGATTCAGTGAGTCTGCAAATAAAAAAAGCCAAGCATTAGTCTCCAGTGTTTTAAATATTCCCTAAATTTTGATGATCCATCATTAGATTAATGTTTATTTAAGAGCTACAATAAGCAAAAAAACTCCAGCACAACAAAACACAATTAGAAGTCTCGTGTTGAACTCTCTGGGAAGGCCTTTGAATGATTGTTCTTCAAGAATGACATCTTGAAGGACATCACTTCTAGAGTGATGGTTTCTCTACCAGATTCCAAATCCATGTGTATGGATATACCACCTAACCAGCAAAAGGAACTTCCCAACAGAAACTAAAAGTATTCCTCAGCTATTTATTTACACAAGCTACACCATTCTTGCATGCAGTTCACATGAAGTCCATGGTGCAATCTCTCACCCATTCCATGTTTGACCCTCCACAAAGTCCCTGAATGGAGGGTTGACCCCCAAGCCCCACCCCTGGAAGTGATGGAGGCAAGGCCGGACAAGGCTTGGAGCAAGCTGGTCTTGTGGAAGGCATCCCTGCCTGTGGCAGGGGGTGGAATGAGAGGGGCTTTGAGGCTCCTTCCAGGTGAAACCATTCTGTGATTCTGTATTGCCATCAACATCTGCTAACACTGCACAGTGCAAATTCTACACCGGCAAAAGACAAAACCACGAGCCAAGCCATTGGGATACCACTTCCCATCTCATGTGAATTAGTCAAAGTATTTCAGATGAGTTTTAACAAATTGTTGAAGTACTGCAGAAACTGCTGAAAATAAATAACAGGAGAGCAAACGGCAGCAGCACCTGAGGGTGCCCCAACACCACGTTCTGGCAGAGCACGCACTGGCACTCAAAACAAGATTCCTTCCCAGGCTAGTTATAAACTCCATCGTCAGCACATGGCTGGAGAAAATCACAGCCCTCTGGCAAAATTCGACTGTCCTACTTACAACAGAGCTTTAAAACAAAAACACTGTAAATTCAAACTTGGCAAAAACAGATGAAAGCAAGATCCAAAGTTCTCAAAACCAGTATCTTGGAACCTTTTCTGTGTCTTTTCCCAGTGATCTGTCCATGTTAATATCACGTCATTTTTTAATATTTTGACTGAGTCAAAAATTACTTTCCAAACTCCATTCCATCAAACATTTTAAGGTTGATCTCATATTCAAATTAAAAAGGCAAAACCCGCAGATTTTTTAAAACCACCTCCCTCTATCTATAAATGAAATTATTATAACACTTTATATTATATATATATTCAACCTAACAAATTCAGCTGAAGATTTTTAAAATCCAATTACTGAACTTCTGCAGCAGATGGACATTTAAACAAGTGAAGAAAAAACTCAGACTTTTGGAAGCACAGGATGCACCTGTGCCTTTTATGGAGACACAGATGTAGGTGTAAATAGAGATTAAGTGTAAAAAGCATACACATACAGAAGGTATAGATTTAAGCCAGATATTGGGAATGAATTATTTCCTGGGAGGGTGTAAGGTCCTGGCACAGGGTGCCCAGAGCAGCTGAGGATCCCTGGCAGTGTCCAAGGCCAGGCTGGACATTGGGACTGGAGCAACCTGGGACAGTGGGAGGGGTCCCTGCTCATGGTAGGGTTTGGAAGGGCTTTAAGGCCCCTTCCAACCCAAACCATTCCATGATTCTGTGATTCATAGTTACTTTAAAACCTCAATACCTTTGAAAATTCAAACCAGGAATTCCCAAAATCAAATGAAATTTCCAACTTGCAGGCAGTAACATCTAGTATTTTTGTCTAAAAATTCATACTTTTGAAAATAATAATCATGGAAAGGTCATGAATCAAACAGTATGAACCCTGATAGGACTTTGCCAGCAACCAAGAAAAGGAGATTCTGAAAACCTGAGGAAGTCTCTCAAGCTAAAAACAATCTCATGCCATGTGTCAATCTCTCAGTGAGCCTCTTCTCACAGAACCCTTGCACAAAATTTATCTGGAAACAATTACTAATTCATTCACCACAGAAATGCTACAGGAGTGATATAAAAAATAAAATCAAATAATCCTGTTAATACTGTAGCCACAGCCATGTCACATCTCAGGAGAGAAAAAATAAGAGTATTTCAGCATCAAAGTAATTCAACAAAGTTTCAGTAATGTAAAACCAAAACATCAGACTTAGTTTTAAAAATAGAAGTGAAGGAGGAGAGGGAACGGCCTCAGGCTGGGTCAGGGTAGGTTTATGTTGAATATTAGGGAAAATTTCTTCTTGGAAAGGGCTGTCCAGCCCTGGCACAGCTGCCCAGGCAGGGGTGGAGTCCCCATCCTCGCAGGGATCTCAAAGCCGTGTGGCAGTGGCACTTGGGGACATGTGGCAGTGGTGGCCTTGGTTGTGCAGGGGAACAGTTGGACTTGACAGTCTTAGAGGGCTTTTCCAACCTAAACAATTCTGTGATTCTATGGTAATGTCAGGAAAATTAATCCACAAACACCAGAGGTTTATTGTCCGAAAAGGAGACAGAGGAGTGCTGTAACTTTATTCGAACAAAGGGAGAGGCCATGGGACATTTCCATGGGGTCTGTCAAATTGTTAGAGGACACCGCCTCCTTTCCATCCTCATTTCCCGGCTGCATTTCTCTCTCTCTTTCCCCATTGCTCAGGTTCTTGAGAGGCACAGACTCTCCGAATCGCCTGACACAGACCCCATCTAATGTGCACCCTCCCCACCCCAGTCCAGGGATTTAGCATCATCTTGAGTGAGTAACAATCTCTGTCAATGGGAGGAATTCCTACGGAATTTATGGTTCCTCCCATTGCTCRTTTCACCTATCGGTATCTGGCCTTATCTACCAGCAGACCCCCTATTTTGTTTGTAAAGGCATTGATCATTACTTTCAGTATTTTTATGACTCAGATTGAGAAATCAGACACCTCAAAACATGGAAAGGCATCAAAGACCACTTGTCTCTGCTATCTCGGTAAAACACATCGCTGCTACACAAGAAGCATTCCCGTAGCACGGGGGTGTCACAGCCCCTACTCTGCTGCACCCTAAAGCATCAGGTCCGGTACGACGGTAATTACAAGGTTCTCAACTACAATACCAACTTTAAAACCTCCGTGGCAGAAAAAACAACTGCCAGGATGAGTCACAAAACTCATTAAAAAATACGTAGATATACTGCATAAATACGTTTTTAAAACCATATATACACAATACTTAAGGCTTGTTTCAAACGTCACTGTTCACAACAGTGTTATGTACACTAAATTTTCCACTGATTTCCAAGTGGGCTGCAATATTTAAGAATCAAAGGAAGAGAGTTATGGAGCCCTCATATTCAAAGAGCTCCAACCTTGAGTGCTAACTATTACAGCTTTTTTGAAGAAAAAGACAAAAGGGAAGCAATGACACAGATGAAGATCTAACAAAAAAAAGAACCTCAAAGGGAAATATTTTATGCAAGAAGATTCTGCATATTTAATTACTCTCCACTTATTCTGGGAGCCCCTGAAATCCACAAAACCAACACAAGAAAATCAGGCAGCAATCAATGGCATCTCCTGGGTAAATAGCCAAATCAGATATTGGAAATCACCAGATAAACCCATGTGTTTTTAATAATAACATGAGTAATACTAGCAGCATATATTTTTCAAATACAAATTAGTTTACATTGAGAAAATTCCTACAGAGAACTGCACAACAAGGAAAAGCCTCAAAGCTGTCAACTAATTACCATCTAATAAATCTAAAGCAATCCTGTTGCTAGTGAGTACAAAAACTCACAAAAAGTACCTTAAAATTTATGATTAAATAATTTTGCAGCACTTGCTTTCAAAGCATTGTGACATTAAAGGTACATTATATGCTGGCAACAGGATGTTGAATATATTTATTTTCATCAGAAGGATTATAAAAGAAAAAATGCAGCTTGCCTTTCCTTCATTACTCACCAGAAAAGGTAAGCAGGCTGGTTTGGTTTATAAAACACATTAAAATTTAACCTCTAAGTGATCACCACAGAAATTCAAAAATGGGTTTGCATTACTTTCAGTTAGACTGCAGTGACATTGACAGTGAAGACTTAACAGCATCTTGTCTGGAGAAGTTTAGCACAGCCTTTTCACTTAAAAAAAAACCCCTAACAAATAATAAAAAAACAAACAAAACACCAAAACAAACAAAACCCAATCAAACAAAAAGCAAAAACAAGCAAAAAACAAAGCAAAACCACCAAACAAACCCAAAAGCCATTTGTCCATCCTAATTTTGAAGTTGCTAAATCTAGAGATGGAAACAATGAGTTTTCCTACTTTCTCTCTTCTCCTTCCCTAGTGCTCAAGCACTCCACAATTAAAAGTCATAGTTTTGGGTATATTTGGAGTTGAAGGCAATAAAGAAAGGGCTGTTACAGCCCCTTACCAGAACAAATGCTTTCTAGCCTAAATTGATTAATAATCTGGCTTTGTTCATGTTCTCACTAAAAGCACTGAGGTGAAAGGATATATATTATAGGCAAATGCTTTAATATATAGGCATAGAATAGTGATCAGCCACACTGGGAATGAGAGAAACAGATAAACAACCCACACAGCTATTTCATTAATTTCTAAAGCAGAACACTTAAATCCCTTCTTCTGTCACCCCAGTGCCACACCACAGGTAAAACTGGGAAGATATAATTAATTTCAGGCCAGGTCTCACAGATGAAGGTAACGACTTTACTGCAAAATCCAGTTTGAGAAAGATTTTATCTACGCAGCAACAGGTACCTAAAACAAAGACTATGAACTACTCCACGTGTACACAGAAACCCCCTTTCACATACAAAGTCTCCAATACAACTGAGATAAAGTCCTCAAGACGAGGAAACTCATGCAAAAGTCGCTGCTATAGTGTAATCATGCAATCCTGGAATGTTTTAGGTTGGAAGGGATCTTAAAGACCATCCCATTCCACCCGCTGCCATGGGCAGGGACACCTCCCACTGTCCCAGGCTGCTCCAAGCCCCGATGTCCAACCTGACCTGGGCACTGCCAGGGATGGGGAAACCCCAGCTGCTCTGGGCACCCTGTGCCAGGGCCTCACCACCCTCACAGGGAAGAACTTTTTTCTCACAGTAAAGATTTTTATCCTAATGATTAAAATACATAATTAAAAAACATATAAAAGAAACTAAAATTGCCTAACCTTGAGATTAGGACAATAGGAATTATAATGGAAAAGCTGATTTCCTTCCTCCAACTCCATTTCTCCACATCAGAAGCACTGAAGAAAAACCCCACAACCGTGCCAAATTACAAACGACACCAGCACTTCCCCACTGCTTCAAAACCATTGGTTAGAGATGCAGCCTTTTGATCCCAGTCACATCTGGACACACCAGAAACATGCTGGAGCTCCTTTTTTGTCCTTGCCTCTACATTGCTCCAGCTATTACATTCAAACTGAAAACATCCCAAATTTAGGTCCTGCATATCCTTCTATTTCTTTATTCCAAGCCTCATCTCAAAGATCACAAAGCAGCATTTATTCACTGCATAACCTCAGCTTTATCTCTGCTGAGCCAACCAGCTGAGCTGCACTGTAAACATCAACATTACTGTGTACCTTTACTACAAATTTTCCCTCCATTCAATCTCACTGGGTAAAACAAATAATAAAAGATATTATTATTATATTTACACTGAAGGGGTGTGTTCTTCACACAAGCAGTGTTTGTCAGCCCGTATTTCTGTGGCATTGTTCTGTTATCTCTATATTATCTTTGAGCTCTGCTTTCACATTGCAACAGCTCCAATCTTAGCACTCTTATTTATACCAACACCCACTCCAGTACCTGTATTTTATGAGAAACGTTACCACGACTAAAAGCCAATTCATGAGGTCCCCTTGAAGCCTATCCACACCCACCCAAGACAGCGGCCATGCAGATGAACACTACAACAGTTGTTTATTAATATAATCCAACACCTGCACTCTGTTTTCCCCATCTGTTTCCAAATCCACTTACTGGAAGTTGGCCTAGTTCTTTGAAATAAGGATAGTTTAGCTGAAAGTGTTTGTAATGCCCAGAAAAAATGGTGGTCCTAAAATGCTTCTGGGGATTGTGGTAGGGAGTTCATACCCGGCAGGAGGAGACAACAGAGCACAGCAAAAGTAAATGCACCTCACACATCATAAACCATCTCACTGCAGCAGAAAAAGTAATATATCAATCCCTCTCTTTCCCTGGCACACAWTAAACCCCTAAAACCTTGGGTCAAGAACCCTCGCAAAAGGGTTACCCCAAAACTTAACCCCTGCAAGACAAAAGGACAAAGAAACCACATTATTAAAATGGTCACAGAGAATCTTCAAAGGCTCGTGCACACAARGCCTGTAAGATGGCTTTTCATCCCTTTCTCAAAGTCAGAAACATTCAATTACTCCATGGATCTGAAGCAACTGCACAATAGTTTAATTTGCAGTACAGCACACCTGTAAGCCTTGTAAATAAGGCTTCATAATTCAAATTCTTTAAAGCCCATGCTCAGAATTGACAGGCATCAATTCTCTCTTCCAGTTGGAGAGCCCTTCACTTTGATAAGCTTTCAAGTTGTCAGGCCTACATTTAAGCCCAGGAGAAGCATACATTGGCAGAACATGTGCTGTATTGTGAACGAAAAGAGGTTAAGCTACTGACTTAACCTTCAGGACAGCAGAAATCAGCAAGAAATGGAATTTAAGGCTATTGCTGTGGAGCTGAGGACCTGCTGCACTTTCTCAGACAAATGCAAAACCAGCAGGTTTCTATGAGAAACGTAAAATCATCAGCAACAATCCCATCTGCTTTCCAATGCTATATATGAAACTTCTGCCCAATTCCATCTAAGCACTACACCCCAAAATAATCAACTGAACCCACAAGAAGCACAGAGTCTGGCTTAGTTCCAAACTTCCCATCCTCCACCATCTAGGCCAACTGCAGAGCTTAGGGAACAATTCCTTTCCAATATCCCATCTTTACCCTGCCCTCTGGCAGTGGGAAGCCATTCTCCCTTGTCTTATGACTTCAGGCCTTGTCCAAAGTCCCTTTCCAGCTCTCCTGGGGCCCCTTTAGGCTCTGCAAGGGACTCTGAACTCTCCCTGGAACCTTCTCTTCTCCAGGGGAATACCTCAGCTCTCCCAACCTGTCTATTTTTTAGAGGGATTTTCTTTTTCTAAAACCAACTTTTCTTGCTGCTTCTTCTGCCCTGGTAAGGAATCAAATCCTTTCAATAGCCAAGAATTTTTGTTGGTGGGTTAGGAAATAGCTGATCTGGACTGTAACATTTATCGTGCAGATGCATTTAATGAAGCATAGCAGTCTATAGTGCCTAAACCCACCCTTTTCCTTAAGGGATTTAGACTGGTCACAGTGAGGCTGGCAAACACGCTCTGGCATWTGAAAGTCCCTCCAGCTCTTCACCCCCTGGAGTTTGGAGCTGTTGAGTTACTGGATGACTTTCACAATTGGTTTGTTTGCTCAGGCTCTTAAATAAACACTGGGATGCTTTGAGCACTGTGGGTTTATTCCATTCTTCCCAGGAGCTGGTGGAGAAGTTTAGACTGGCTGGTGGCAGAATCTGTGTGGTTAAAGTGACTTGTGCCAGCAGTAGGAAGTTTTCTTTGAAGGGATTAAGATGATTTCATCAAATCGGTGTGAAGTCTGGCCTTTTCTCTGTTTGCTAAGTCAGGATTTTTGCTGTGCATTTGATTATAAAGTGCTGCAGGTGACTTCCCATCCCATAGATGCGAGTAAGAACATGCAGCTGGACGAGTGCTTGAGATTTTTAGTATGTGGATGCAGTCCTCCCTAAATTCAAGTCATCTGGATTATTGTTTGAGTTTCATTCTACTTAACAAAAGGGAACTTCTCAAGGCAGCCAACTGTGTACACCTGTCGTCAGTAGACACTTGAAGTGTTTGGTATTTGTTCCTATTTTTTTCTGTAGTGTGGAATTGGTTCATTAATGTGAGTCATTGAGGGAAAATGCCACTTGTGCTTTTCTGGAAGGGATTGTAAATAATTCTTTTTCTTATTGTGATAAAGAATTTAGCACAACAGTCTGTAGGCGAGAAAACAGCTGGCTTGAACTGGAAAAGGGAGAAGAACTGATGAAGTGCTTGTGGAAGTATTTACAATTCTATACCGATATGTATTTAGAAATGAGAAGTTCCTGTAAAGCCAGAAATTAGGAGACAGCTTTTTTGCTCCCATCCTTCTTTCTCCTGGATATTGGCACACATAAGTGTTTCTTGTTCAAGTTGTGAAGTTGGGTGCTTATTTCCAATTGTTTCTACAAGTGCTAAAAGAATCCTAGAACGGTTTGGAGTGAAAGGTCCTTAAAGACATCTAGTTCCAAACCCCCTGTCGTGGGCAGGGACACCTTCTGCTAGACCACGGTGCTCCCAGCCCCGATGTCCAGCCTGACCTTGGGCACTGCCAGGGATCCAGGGGCAGCCACGGCTGCTCTGGGCACCCTGTGCCAGGACCTTACACCCTCCCTGGAACAATTCCTGCCCAATATCCCATCCATCCCTGCCCTGGCCCCTCGTCCTGTCCCTGCAGCCCTTGGCCCCAGTCCCTCTCCAGCTCTCCTGGAGCCCCTTCAGGACCCAAAAGGGGCTCTGAGCTCTCCCTGTGTCCTTCCCTTCTCCAGGGGAACATTCCCAGCTCTCCCAGCCTGGCTCCAGAGCAGAGGGGCTCCAGCCCTGCAGCAGCTCTGGGCCCCTCTGGGCTCTCTCAGCAGCTCCAGCTYCTYCTGMWKTTGGGATTTGGGATCTGGGGCAGCTCTGCAGTGGGGGCTCACCTGAGCACAGGGGCACAGGGGCAGAGTCCCCCCTCCCCTGCTGCCCACACTGGGGAATCAGCCCAGGGCATGGGAGGTGTTCTGGGCTGGGGCAGGTCCAGCTCTCAGCCACCAGAGCCGCCAGGTCCTTCTCCMCAGCGCTGCTCTCCAGCCATTCCCCACCCACCCCGTGTTTGTGCTCTGCCTTGCTCCAACCCAGGTGCAGGATCTTGCCCTTGGCCTTGTTGAACCTCATGAGTTTTCGCACTCTCCCATGTCTCCAGCCTGTCCAGGTCCCTGTGGGTGCCATTCCATCCCTCAGGAATGCCATTGTCACCACTCAGCTTGGTGTCATCAGCTGGTCATGGGAGGGAACAGAGCTGGAAACTCAACCGGATTCTCTGGCCAGCACTGGCGCTGACCTGGCTCCGCTCACTGAGCCAGCGGTCACAGTTTTGCTTGAACC
Source organism: Malurus melanocephalus (assembly GCF_030028575.1). Taxonomy (NCBI): domain Eukaryota; kingdom Metazoa; phylum Chordata; class Aves; order Passeriformes; family Maluridae; genus Malurus; species Malurus melanocephalus. The sequence continues at coordinate 160,514 of NW_026624041.1, forward strand.
CCTGTCCAACAACCCTGCAGGTAGATGTGCTGGAGGGACTATTAGGAGACAGAGGTCATGTAGCTGAAAGGAATATGTCTGGGGACAGATTTCACTGAAATGAGGTAGAAAATTGAATAATCTACATAGATTTCATGAGACTGTAGTGATAAATTGTTAGTTTATTTTATTATTGGTGCTCTGTGGACTTTTCCTTGTCTCCTCATTAAAATCCTCCTCTGTCCCCTCCTTCAAAACAAATATTTACATGCCTTTCATTCTTGACAGTAATGCACGTGAGGAGAAGGACATTTTTGGGACAGATGGAATATCCTTGTGTGATGTAAGCATGCAGACTTTTTATGAGGGACCACACTTCCTTTGTTCTTTCAGGTTTAGTATTTGATGCTTAAAGGGGTCCTTTGCTGTTGTATTACTTTTACCACTCGTGCCATCCTTGAGAACATCTTCCTCATTAGTTGATCATGGTATCATTAAATTATGATATTGGCTGAGATTTTGTTTCATTAATAAATACAATATTTTCATTATCAATTCCTTGATCATAAGCACGTCCTTATGGTGTTGTTTCAGCCAAGGACCTGCTTCAAAATGTCAGGGATTTGTCATTCTGTAGGTTCACAAATGCCTGTCTGGATTGTGGTATGAACTTTGACTATTTGAGGGATCTGCACCTGAGGATCTGCGTCAAAATCTGTTTTTGAGGCCTGGACCAAACAGAAGTTAACATTAAGAGCAATCTTTTTCCAACTACTTTTATTTTTTTTAGGGATCAGTTTTCCCAGCAGGTAGCACTGCTACATAGTAGCTTAAAAGTTTTGAAATAAAGGGAATTATTTCTGTTAGAAAAGTGGGTCAGACTGTGATGCTTATTTATAGAATGTCTCAATATTTTCATTTTTGATGCAACACTGACTGATCTTTGGCTTGAGCTTCTCTGTAAGTGCAACTACCAAGGATGGAGAGGCCCTGGCAGAGGTTGCCCAGAGAGGCTGTGGCTGTCCCTGGATCCCTGGCAGTGCCCGAGGCCAGGTTGGACGGAGCTTGGAGCAGCCTGGGACGGTGGAAGGGGGTGGAATGAGAAGAGCTTTACGGTCCGTTCCAACGCAAAACATTCTGGGACTCTCTGACCTTTCAAGTACACTTTAATCAAAGTACACTTTACACTTTAAGCAAAGACTATGTGAAACCATTTTATTTTGGGAACAAACCTTGAAAATTTAGAAACCATGCACTCATTGGCACATAACGCAGAATTTGTGGTTTGTGTCAAAACCGCCTTAGCAACAGTCTCGCTACAATATCTTTATAATCCAAGACCTGTTAGCATTTCTTTCTAGGATAAGTAGCTCTGGAGTGTTTGTCTATGAAATGCTCTCACTGCAGGGAAGGTCACACCACACAGCCTCCCAACTTCTCAGCTGCAGAGGCGGATGTTCCTGCATGGTGGGGATTTTTTTCTCTTTTTGTGTAGTAAGGCAGTGTCTAACATGCACATCTCTTGATAATCACTACAAAGAAACTCTTGCTTCAAAAAATCAATTACACAAAATAACAACTCCAACAAATAAATCAAGCAAAAAATACCCCAACTGTGAACAGCCAAACCACCCAGCAAAGAGCTAAACTCCCTGAAGGAAGACGTAGCTGCAAAAATCATTGCTTACCTCCCTAGCTCAGCCATATGCATCTTTCCTATTGCCTCCAAAACAACTTTGAAAGGAGTTATTCTGGGATGGCAGTGGGAAAAAATGAAATTCCATCTGCTCACAACAGATTTGTGACAACAAAAACAAAGACAGTGGCTCAACACTAGTTATGCAAAGTTTTGAAATAACCCCTCACTACTTCCCTTTGCTACTAAGCTGAACACGATTGACAAGCCACCTCTCTATTAAACAACTAAAAAAAGTCCCAACTGCTTATTTAGGATTTAGTCATCATAAGTTCTTTCCTCACACTGGTAACATCCATTTAGGAAATTGCCCTAAAATGAAGGAAGGTTTAGATTAGATATTAGGAAGAACTTATTTTCAGCCGGAAAGATGGGGCCCTGGCACAGGCTGCCCAGAGAAGCTGTGGCTGCCCCATCCCTGGAAGTGTCCAGGGCCAGGTTGGATGGGGCTTGGAGCAACCCGGGACAGTGGAAGGTGTCCCTACCCACGGCAGGGGATGGAATAATATGATCTTTAAGGTCTCTCTAACCTGAACCATTCCATGATATTCTAAAAGCATGTTTGAACCAGCAAGCAATTAAGCACTAAATACTGCTGTGTTTGCCTTAGTTTATTAACAGGAAAGGAAAATGTTTTGCCTCATTCCAGTTTCCCATTTAGCTTCTCACATTTTCATTTCATTATCTGTATTCATAACCAAGATGGCTCAAAACATTATTTATAAGAGAAACACCAACCACCCCCAGTCTGTACTCTTAAGCCCTGGAAGGAAAAGTTCATTCCTGCCTTAAAATTGCTTCAACAAAGAAATGACACTTCACCGTACCCTATGATGCAGACCTGGGAGAACCACTTATGAGGAGTCCTCCAGAGCAGAAGGCCATAACCCACTTTACAGAGAGTGCTTCCCTCCAGCACACTCCAACACTGCTGCATTGTCCACACTCAGACGGCATGGGAAGCATTTCAAGGTGTTGATGAGACTTGGGTGTCTACCAAGCTCTTTTCCTCCTGGATGTTCTTTTATTCTGAGGCCAAAGCAATTCCCTGCCCTGGGGTGGAGCTGAGGAACACACACACAGGTATAGCAGAGCTATAACACCGAGGGCAATCTTGGTGTCAGCCCTCGTTGCAGATATTTAACACAATAAACACCAGACTTCAGGTCAAAGGAGGAAATTCCAGCTGAATGCTTCCCAGACCTAACCACAGATGCATCAATGCATCATAGGGCCAGTAACCTCCTCTCATCATCTCCTCTGCTTTAAATTAATCTGTCACATAATTCATAGCATGAGGAACAAGAATCGAAACAATCGCAAAGATCAATTCCTCTTAGACATCATATGAAAGATCGAAAGCTACTAGGCACTGGACAACAGCTTTCAGGAACCATTTTGTTCTTATGCTAAAATTAGTTATGCAAATGTACAGATAAATCATAGTTTCATGATTAAAAAAATTAAAACATGTCTGCATGACATTTCCTGGGAAATTTTAAAACTCCCTGATCCAATTACAGAGCCGCTCTGAGTATCCCAAGTATCTGGACCGTGAGTGCTTGACCAGGTGAGGTTCCCATACACCAGGTCACGTAAGAGCCCTGTTTACACCCAAACACACAGGGCTGAAACCTCAAAAAAGCAAACATGATTCCCAAAGCAGAGGGAAAAGTGCTGCCCAGCTCTCAGGAGTGTCACTGGCTGGGATGAGCTCTGGAAAGAATGCGAGTTGTCACAGTGGCATGCCACAGCGAAAAGAATGAGCAGGTTGGAGGCCCAACTTGTTTTTCCCCTTCATCCCACCCCTAGGAACAGCTGCTTTCCTGCCTGCCAAGAGCTCTGCAGTCCTATTTTAAGCTTTTTGCATCTCATTATTTAATTTATTTACTAAAGCCTGATAGGGAAAAAAGGGAGGCAAAACTTGCTCAAAGCATTTGAGTTTTATTTTGATTAAGGCAGGCTGTTCAAACTGGCTTGAGTCAAATGGTTCCACTAATTACAATCCCTAGTTTGGAGAGTGGAAGCAATTCCTGGGTAGATCCTCCAGCTGCAGAGCTCTTCACGTAGGGGGGAGTTTCTCATCTCAGCAAGTTTAACAAGCGGAGTTTAAAGCACACGGCAATTCCCAAACCGCGAAATGGCATTTCCCAGGAAATCAGTCTATTTCAAATGGAGCTGTAAAATTAAAGCCTCTTTACTGCTCCCCATTAGTTCAATATTACAGGTGAGAAAGCAGCAGCTGGCACAGGTACAGCATCAGCACTGCCCCCCGTTAAAGGAAGGCTGGTGGGGATAACAGAACCACAGAATCCTTGGGGTTGGAGAAGAGCTCCAGGATCACCGAGTCCAACCTGCGACCCCCCCCCCCCCCACACTGTCAAACAGCCCAGAGCGCTGAGTGCCACATCCAGCAGTCCCTCGGACACCTCCGGGGATGGACACACCACCCCGTCCCTGGGCAGCCCCTTCCAGTGGCTAACAACCCCTTCCATGACGAAATTCCTTCTGATGTCCAAGCTGAACCTCCTCTGGCTCACCTTGGTGCCGTTCCCTCTCCTCCTGTCCCCGTTCCCTGGAGCAGAGCCCGACCCCCGCGGCTGCCCCCTCCTGAAAAGAAGTTACAGAGAGAGCCACAAGGTCCCCCCGGAGCCTCCTTTGCTCCAGGCTGAGCCCCTTTCCAGCTCCCTCAGCCGCTGCTGGGGCTCCGTTCCCTGCCCTGGACTGGCTCCAGCCCCTCTGGGTCTCTCCTGTCCCGGAGCTGCCCCAGCCCTGGGGATGCCCAGCGGTGCCAGCGCAGGGGACGGGCACTGCCCTGGCCCTGCTGCCACCCCAGAGCTGGAACAGCCCGAGGGCCACCAGCCCCTTGCCCACCTGGCCTCATGTCCAGCACTGTCACCAGCACCCCCAGGGCCTTTTTCCAGCCCCTCTTTGGAATACTCCATGAGGTTGCTGGAACACAAATGCAGAACCCAGCACCTTGTCCTTTTGACCCTCAACCTGGTGGTCTCAGCCCATCAATCCAGCCTGTCCAGACTCCACCGCAGCATTTCCTGCYGTGCAACAGACTGACACTTCCGCAGAATTTTGTGTTGTCCACAAACTTATTAAGGATGTACTCAATCTCCTCATCCAGATCATCAAGATACAAAACAGGACTGGGACAATACTGAGTTAATACCTATTGATATTTGCTCAGCTAACCCAAACTCTCCAAAGCAAGGAGGATAAGCAGCGTTTAGACCTTTGCCATCAACTCCATCACAAATTACTTTTTTTTTTGTTTCCCCCTCTCCTAAGTAACTGTCTGGTATTTCAAAGATAGAAAAGGCAAGAATTGATAAATACTGAATGCTCATTTTTAAGGTCTGGGTCATTAATTTTGAAGCTTAACTCAAGTCACCATTTTCTCTGTCTGGGCAATAGGTTTAAGGCTGAATCAAAAGTGGTTCATGGACAGCAAGCACAGAAAAACCATGAAAGTGGACAGGACTTTACAGCCAAAGGCAATTAGTGAACTCTCTCACAGGACCTTTCACAACACCCCTTTTAACATCAGAGAGGAACAGGACAGTCTTGCACAGCTCATACCGAATCTGGTGCTGCTTTGGAACCCAAATGAATTTAGTTACTATCTGCATGACCCATCCGCTATCTCAGTAAGACACACGATTTCATGTTAGTGGTAATGTGGGTTCCACAATAATCAATAAGTAACTCCCTCACAGACAAAAAGCCGTGGCTGACGCATTTATCAGGACTTTGGTCCGAGCTGACCCTTCCCTGTGATCCTCACTGCTCCATGCTGAATTGAAAAGCAGCCATTTTTCCCAAGGCTCTCCGTCCTCTCTTCTCCGGAGACAAAATTCTTTCTACATGAGCAGCGTTGTGACTCATTAATACGTACAAGCTGCTCTGCCAGACGAGCCTGGAGACTCCCAGACCTCATGCAGCCACTAATTTGCTGCAGAGCACTTTGCATCTTGCCTATCCCAGTCATATTCCCACAATTCCACAACACAGAGGCATTGGCACTATGGAACACTTAGTGAAGTATTACATAAAAATTACATGTTAATGCAAAACTTTTGCTAGATTACTAACAATATCACCTGAGAATTGCATTAAAAACAATTACTTTCTAACCCCAAACACAAATCAAAAATCACTTATGTAAATAAATACTGGGGGGGGGGGAAGAGTAATTTGCAAACATGCTTTACTGGATTTTACATTAAAACTTTAACATCACTTTTGTACAGGTTCCATCATTCCACACCAAAAATACGGCTTCCCATGAGGTTTTATATGAATTTTCAAAATCAGTGGAAGATAAAATGGTTGACATTAGTGATCATCCTCTAAACACACAAACTTTATCACATGAACAGTGACTACACATCACACAAGCCACCAAAACTGGAGAGCACAATTTCCAGCAGAAACATAAAATCTTCTGCTTAAAAAAAACAAACCACCAAAAACCAAACATCATAACATTGTAAGGAATGAGAAAAAATTGACTTCTTGCAAGTTAATTTTATATATAGAAGAGCACCTGAGAAGCCTTGTGAGGCTCCCAAAGGGTCATGATTGTCAGGATTCCTCAACCAATGGGTTTAGGGTGAACTTCAGCTCTGGATGGAAAGTATGGGATAGGCCTCCCCTGGCCTGCTCTGCTGTCAGCAGTTCTCCATGAAAAGCGATAACATATTAGTGATAACACACTGTTTGGCTCTAGTTGATCCCATTCAAGGCTGATGTTCTATATTAAGAGTGTGACAAGCCTTTATAGATCTATTAAATTTTAATATGAAAGTATTTTTTCCATTTGAGAAAAAGCTGACATTGTGACAACTCAAACAACTATCTAGTCCCAATGAGCTGGAGAGCAACATGTAACAAAACATAGTAATAAAAAAAATACTTCTAAAACAATTTAATAGGTTTTTAAAGGAAAGACAGCATGACAAAACATTCTACAATTATTGACTTCCAGTTTCTAATCGGAGTAGATGCCACCAGGTTGTACGGGGAGAGATACAGAGGATCATGGAATGACTGGTGCTGGAGTCAATCACCAGTCTCTGGATTAAACATGAGGACTTGTTCCATTTCAAAAATCACCTTCAAAACTACTATTTCAGTAGTTGAAATAATAGCTTCAGTTTAGCACGCATGAAGCACTGTGGAATGAACACCACCAGGTTCTTAGGCTGATTAGAAACGGCTGCTCTAGGCCAAGAGCATGTGCTGATAAACAACATGAAAAAGTTATAGAGAAACGACAGCCAGAGTCCCTAAAAACAAAACCAGAAAAATCCTCTTTGCAAACATGCAATCAAAATGAAACCAACTGATCAGAAGGTGACGACATTATCCCAGAGATGCTCTTACCAGTGCTTTGAACCACAGTATAATTTTTCCTCCTTCTCCTCTCTGCCTTTTTCCTTTGTCTTTCCAAACACATCAGGCTGATAAAAAAACAACAACCATTCAAAGAACCAATTACTGTTTCTGGGTCTCTTTTTTTTTTATATAACTTCATCTTAACAGGCTTTTTCTGTAAACCCCCGTGAATGTGATGCCACCTCAGCCCCATTCTGTCACTTCATTCCCCCTGCTCCGCCAGGATGACGGTGTGATCTCTGCATCCAGGCTCCCCAATGACATCATCAGTGATGCAAGCAGAGCACATCTCTGCACTCTACACAGGTCGTGAATGAAAATACTAAATCAGGTTCCAGCTCCAATCCTACCTTCTCCCTTTATTTCATAGTGTAAGAAATACTGACTGATAAAGCTGAAAGAGGACAAAGTCATCAAAGCAAAGCCATTTATTAATATAAACACATCAGCTGAGTCAGGTGCATCTCACTGAGGAGATACACCGCCCCCTAAAATGCACAAACTTTTATGCCCTTCCCCGGCCAGTGGGGGTCCCTGTTTCCTTTCCCAGTGGCTGGGTACTCAGGAACTTCCATTCTTTCTGACCACCTACCACGCTCAAACCAACACCTGCTTTCTCTCCCTAGAAACAAGCATCAGTTCACTCCCTTACACCCCCGGCCAGGCTCAGGAGGCCTAGCCTTGTGCCACTTACATCTTGGCCTACCTGACATAACTATACAATCTAATGGCTGAAGTAAAACACTATTTTATCTCTTTTTGCTGAAGCCCTTGGTTTGGTTATCTGACTGGCCGGCGTGGGCAGGTCCCTGCTTCTGAAATGCTTATACTCAAACCTAACAGTTACCCTCCAGTTCTGTTACTTTGCAAACTCCTGTTTGTGCTGAGCTAGGCTTATTCCAAAGTTTTAAGTCTGCATTTCCTGCTGAGGCCCATAGCTTTGCTCTAGCTGGGTGAAATACGACGTAGGTCTTCTTCTTGTTTCTCTCTTTTCTGATCTCACCGCCTTAGGACCATGATCTTCTGGGTTCGTAATCTTTGACTACCGGCTGCTAGGTTTGGGTTCACTGGCATTCTGATCACCTGCATTCCTTCTACTACACTGCCAAATAACCTGATAAAACAGGGAATAAGACAAGTTATAAACAATAATCCCGCAGAGGCACATAACAGAAAGAAGCCCACCTTCTTCCACCAGGTTTTCCTAAATAAGTTAGCCCACCACTGAGGATCCCACATTGTGTTCCATTTCTGTCCTGGAACACGGGCAAGTTTTCTCATGTTTGAGGCTATGTTCCTAAATTTTGGACAATCCAGTAGGTTTGTGTTCCACCAGGGATCCCTTCCTGATATTTTGTAAGTTTATCAGAGCATCATGCCATCTTGAGCCAGAAATGATAGGTGAAACCCCAGCAACTTTTTCTAGAACCTTTCCAGGTTCTATGGCATTTGATGCAAGAGTCAGCTAATTAAGGGTTTACTAGGACTAAAATTATAACCCAAGCAGTAAAATTTAAATCATTCATTTGAAGGACAGATAACCTTTTCAGAGTGAATTTTAGAGAGTTACTTCCCTGTATCACAGTCCAGTCCCTGAGAGGTGACTCCAACGGTCCTTTAATCCGGGCTGCACATGACTACCCTCTCTCTGTGGTGTGAATCGCTGTGTGAACCATCAAGAGTACTTGAAAAGCATCTTCCCATGTCAGTATCAAGGTGTCATTTTTCCAGGATTTCACCAACACCCAGTCTCCTGGTTTTACCTAGTGTATGCAAATGTCCAGGGGTGACGGTTTGGACAACACCACCTTTCTTCTAAGATCTGCAAAAGAGAGTGTTATCGCCTGCAAATAACTTTTGAGACACAGATAATTGGTTTCAGGAACTGGAAACCCTTCCTTCCTTCCCAGATAAGGTAATCTGAATAGCATTTCATAAGAAGATAATCCCATATCTTTTCTTGGGGCAGTTCTAATTCTTAGTAGTGCTAAAGGTAAGCACTTGGTCCACGGCAGTTCAGTTTCAATCATTATTTAGTAATATGGGGTTTAGGTGTAGCATTCATCCTTTCAAACGTCCCAAACTTTGGGGATGCCAAGGAGTGTGGAAGCTCCAATTCGTAGCTAAAGCCACACACAGAGGCTGCAAGATTTTTAGGTGAAGTAAGTCCCTTCATTGGAGTCTATCATCTCAATTACTCCATACAAGGGAATGAACTGCTCTAATGGTATTTTAGCCACATTAGAGGTGGTAGCAATTGCAGTGGGAAAAGCTTCTAATCAGCGGGTAAGATGACGGGCTATCACCAGTAGGTATCTCCACCACTGTACCTTGGGGAGCTCCGTATAATCTACTTGTATGCTACAGAAAGGTCTAAGATCTAAGGTTCTTCCCCCCTAGGGGCTTTTCTCATCACTTTCGTATTTATCTTTAGACAAATGAAGCATTGTTCAGTCACTTGACTGGCTACTGCCTTAATTGCCACACAGCAATAAGTTCTTAAAAATCGATCACAGTGCTTGAGTTGCCCAGGGTATTCCTTGTTGCAGCTTAATTAATATTTCTCTAGTAAGGGCCTTTTTCAATATTTGCCTCCCATCTGGTAATAGCCACCTTCCTTTGTGATTCTTTACATGTCCCATCTTCTGTAAGAACCCTCTTCCACCTTAGTAAACAGCAGGATTTTCATACCCTTTACTTTATTGCTAGTTGTTAAAGCAAGCATTTTGGTTTCTTTTTCTGTGGGAGCTTCCTTTGCCAATTGATTTCCCATTATTTCCAGAGCCCCTCCTTTCTGATATGCCATTACATGAACTACAGAAATGTCCACAGGCAGATCAGGAGCTTCCAGAACTTCTAAGACTAGCTGCTCACCTCCTAATTCCTTCGCTGCAGAGGAAATTAATCCACACTCCTTCCAGATCTTTCCTAAAGTATGTACTGCACTAAAAGCCTAGCCTCACTTGTCTACATGACCTAAGTATACATTGTTATGGAGGAAACAAAACATTACTTTATCTCTCACAATAGAATCGTGAAATTCCAACCCCCTGGATGGGCGGAGTAGACCACTAGACCAGGTTGCTCCAAGCCCTGTCCAACCTAACCTTAAATACGTACAGGGATGGGGCAACCACACTTTCTCCTGGCAATCTGTGCCACTCCACTCACCGTAAAAACCTTTTTCCTGTATCTAATCTAAATCAGCATTGTTTCAGTTTGAAGCCACTCCCCCTCTTCCTGTCTCTCCAAGCCCTCCAAAGTCTCTTTACATCTTTCTCATCAGCTCCCTTCAGTGATTGGAAGGCCAAAATTAGGTCACCCCAAAGCCTTCTCTTCTCCAGACTGAAGAACCCCATTTCTCTCAGCTTTTCCTCATAGCTGAGCTGCTCCATCCCTCTGATCATTTTAGTGCCTCCTCTGGACTCACTCCAACAGGCCCTTCCTGTGCTGGGGGACCAGAGCTGGAAGCAGCTCAGCAGGCGAGGTCTCACCTGAGTGGGGCAGAGGGGCAGAATCCATGCCCTTGACCCCTCTTTTAACCCTTATTCTCCTGTTTAACACCTCACCAACTGCTCCCCTTCCATACCTACAAGGGGCCTAATTAATTATATATCAATAGAAATGACAGAATGGAAGATGAACTTTCCAGCTTTCCTGGCTACCACACCTGAGGTGAAAAGTTCTCCACAGGTCATGCAGTGCAGTCCAACTTTGGGTGGTTTTGAAGCCTTTGAAAGAGGCTTTCAAAGATCAGATTGCAACTACCATCTCTTGCAGATGCCTTCATCCTAAATGACGATTATAAAACATCCCATACACATATATATTGTGTTTTAAACAGTATCACTTACAAATCTATCTAGCATTTTTTTTTCCTTTACTGCATTCTTAAATTTTGATCACAAGGTCAGACTAAAGACTGGGTCTGAAGATACAAGATCATCTTTCCCTCCGTTTTTCTTTTTCAACTACTATTCCACAGACCAAAAACTCAACTAATGTTACTTTCTATGACTGGCTCTTCATCTTCTCCACCCTTTTTCTAAAACTGCTCTTAAAAGATTATCGGTACACCTGCTCAAGGGCAAAATTTGACCATAAATAGATTAAAAAAAAATTTAAAGTGAATTAAGGATATAGAGGATACAATAAAACTTCTGGAAATCAAATCAAAGCATTTAGATTAAAAGGGCAGAATGCAATGCAATAGCAATAGCAATGCAAATGCAATAGCAATGCCAAAGGCAGAAAAATCTAATTTGAACCAGTGAATGCAAATCCTGTCCATATACAAATAATCAGGACAACGTACAACATAGACTATTTTAGAGGGAAGACAATCCAAATGCTAGGACTAGGAGTCCTACACACTCCCTCAGCCCATACAAGTAATACGATATGTATTCACGTGTCCTACGTTCTCATTTCCAGAGCTTGTGATCAGCTCTGCAGTTTAACAGTCAGCTTGGGAAAGGAGTCAACATACTCCTAAAGCTTGATGTGGAAACAGTTCCCTAAAAGCATGTTTAGATTGGCAGGTAAGACTCTGATGGCATCAGTCTGACAGCATCCAGCCTCCATCTGCAGGGGCTGCAAAGTACTTCCTTGTACCCAATCAATTTAGCATTACAGCTGTTATCCACTTCATAAATCAGTCCTTTAATTCTGTCCTCTATTAATTCACTTGGAGAGAAACATGTGTTACAACCTTCTGAACTGAAACTTCAATGAAAACACAGCGAATGAATCAGGGTACAAACCTTGATTGTGGAAACAAAAAAAACAAAACCCAAAAACCTCCCAAACCAGACCAAGTGATGCACAGTAATTTCCCTTCCCCATTTTCAGTCCTGCTGCAATTTGCTGCCATGAGTTTGCTATGGATATCACTGGGAAGCAAGGACAGCAGGGAAGACTGCTGTACTGATTTTGGCTTTATCTCCACATGGAATCACACAATATCCTGATTTGGAAGGCACCCTCAAGGATCACGGAATCCAACTCGTGGCACAGACACCCCAACAATCCCACCCCGTGCCTGAGAGCTTTGTCCAAATGCAGCCGGAGCTCTGGCAGCCTCGGGGCCGTGCCCATTCCCTGGGGATCTGTTCAGCACCCTCTGGGTGAAGAACCTTTTTCTGAGATCCAACCCTCCCCTGACACAGCTCCAGCCATTCCCTTGGGTCCTAACCCTCACCACAGACAGCAGAGAGAAGAGCTACCCCTCTGGAGGAGCTGCAGTTCCTGGTGAGCTCTGACCTCAGTCTCCTCTTCTGCAGGCATATTTCTGAAGATGACCCGGAATAAGATCGCAGGTGGCATATTGCCACCATCTACCTTTAGCTCAGTTCAGTGCCCATTTAGACTGGTCACGTCCTGTGCAGTCTATGGACAGGGTTCCTCAAAGGGCAACTCATAACAACATTTTATTACATTTTTAGATCCTAAGTAGGGTTTAATTCCAAAATCTCACACCTGAAAAGTTTGAGTTCAGTTTACTCTAGGTGTCAGGAAGTACCTCAAACAGTATCAGTGCCAGCAATGTTATAAGAGGTTTTATTGTATAATCAATAAGACATTTGCTACCAAGATTAGGACGAGATAATACATAATATACTTCATATTACGTATGTCAAAACTACTYTGAACAACTACTTCACACCGCTGACCTGTCCTCTTTTCTTAGCTCAATTACTTAGACAGAATACTATATATTACGGAATATAAGTGACATGCACAATAATTACTTTGACTCCACATTTGAGTAATCGTAGAGCTTTACCTACACTACAAATGTTTTACACATACTAGATACAGAGGTAGCTGCCAAAAGAACAACCCAAAACAAAAATTTAGAAACTTACAACTCCTACTATTTTCACTCCTCACAGAAGTTACAGCACACAATTCACTGGGGCCAAACTTCTCCAGAGTTTGTTTTTAAAGACCTAATAATGAACATGTACAACTTACAAAAAAAAGCTCACGAAACAAGTCAAAGTCATTAGAAGAGAACATTTAGTGAAATGCATGTCAGACGTGGCCGAGAGAAAAAAAAATATGTGTGTGTGCATATATTTTACCCCATTAAAATTATAGCTACCTGGCTTTTCTTTTTCTTAATTTATTTCATTGGAGATTAAAGGGAAAGCATCCGACACCAAGTCACAGTCCTGACCGGCCATTAATCTTTAGCCTGTCAGCTAAAGACTGTGAAAGGGCTTCCAACAGTCAGTTTGATCGTCAGGCATGGAACCCTTTAACTACTCTTAACACATCTTTAAGTTAGGAGAACTTAAAAACATTCCACAATGCTTTCTGGGCTCAAACCGGGTTGATACGACAGTTACCGCAGAGATCATCCATAGTGATTCATCTCCTCCAGCATCGATGGGGTAGTGGCCTTCATCCACCTATTTTCATACTTTCAGTGTGAATTTGCTCCTTCTGGTCACATCAGTAACAAAATCATTATGTTATAAGACACTAAGAAAACATCAATTTCAATTGCGTCTATAGAACCCTGTTAATCTCCCTGAACCTGAACAGAAAAATTTCCTTCAATGAATTACAGAACTTGACTTGTTAAGTTTTTTAGCTTACTATAGCAAAGACAGCCTCGATGCGCAGAGAGCTCCACAAAGCCTGTGAAGCACTCAGATTTCTGCAAATTTATTAGTTTAATATCTCCTACAGAATTTCTTCCTCAAATCCACACGGAAAAGCAAGCAACCCTATGGATATAGGCTAAAAGAGCTGGGGCTGTTCAGCCTGGAGAAACCTCCGAGAAGAACTTCCAGCACTTTCCGGTACCTAAAATGGCCCCAAGAGAGCTGGAGAGAGACCTTGAACAAGGACACGGAGTGACAGGACATGAGGGAATGGCTTCCCACTGCCAGAGGGCAGGGTTAGATGGGATACTGGGTCTTCTCTGCGAGGGTAGCGAGACCCTGACACAGGTTGCCCAGAGCAGCTGTGGCTGCCCATCCCTGGATGTGTCCAAGGCACAGAAGCCACTCTGATGCCTCAAACAGCTTTGATCTGATAACACAATTTTCACATTGTGATATTTTGTCTTTCAATACCACATGACAGATACCCATAAGTGCTGAATAGAGAAATTAAGGTCAAATTTAAATTCCATCAGTTTTAACACACAGTATCGTTTTTCATCGGCCTCAGTGAGGATAGTTTAGGCATATCTATAGTAGCATTAACCACAGTTCTTCTATAGGCCAGTATTATTCTCGGAATAGACAATTGAGTATCACTTGCCATGCAAAACTGCCATTAAAATATGCTTCTACACCTCCAAATTCCAATGTAAATAGAGTCATCCTCAGAACATCTTTAAAGCATACAAATAATTTGTCCTAATTAATTGATAGGGAAACTGACCTAAGGAGAATAGATGATGAATTAATTTGATTCCTGAGGTCTGTGGTCTTCTCTCCTTAAGGGAACAGCAAAGTTAGAGCCTATAAAATCATTTCAGCTTTTCCAACTCGATCACACATTACCGTTTCTACCAGAAATCCAAATCCCCATCCTCTCACATTCAAACATCAAACTCGCATAGAAACCGTTACTGTACCATTCACATACGGGAATCTGCTGTTACTGACATTTGCCTGCTGTCCCAGAAATTCTCATCAGCTCAGATACTGAGAATAGCTGGAAATTATCCAGGAATTACTGGTTTAACATGCCGCCAGTAGCTCTGAGTTTTCTTAGGGCTCACCATTTAAATTCAGATAAAACAAGAGTAGCTAACAAAACTAACAGACTATCAGCAATATCCACAAGAAAACTGAAAATTCCAGCAATATTAGTACGGATGTTTCAGAAAAAAACAGGCAGAAGTCAAGTCCTGGTTTTGACTTCGAACCACATCAACATCTCCTCAAAATGATTCATCTTCCAGGTGTTGAATGAGGGCATATTTAAACACCCAATACTACTCCCAAAATGAAAACCAGTGACTTTAAAAAGTCGCCGCAACCTGTGCTTGTGAGAAGGACACCGACCGACCCAAATTTACAGAGCCGCCTGTTATGCGTTTCAGTGTAATAAATCAATCCCTTAACGAAAGTGCACTAACACACCGTCAAACGAGTGTTGATATGGAACACACAGGCCACAACGATAAACAAATGTAGATGGAAATAGCGTATTGTACAACAAAAAACATTTACTTTTTTCAACAAAACTAAAAGTAACTCACCCTACAATTCTGCTTGTTCCTGATCTCCCCTTAAAAAAAAATTAAAATTAAAACCACCAGTAACCTCCAAACTAATTATTTCCGACTATATTATTTGGAATTGCTGGAATTGCTTGCAGCCAGCCAGCAACTTCAATGTACGCTCACAATTTGGATACAGTAGTATACTTCTTTCTAGCAATACAAAAGTCGTTAATAGAAAAGACCGGTGGAGTTTTTCCTGCTGTTGTTTTTTTTTTCTTGCAGCACTGGCCCRTCCAGTCAGCACCTCAGTTCAACACTACTTTGCAACTCAGGTCTTGCAAGGGATGGAAATCTTTGTGGCATCACCTTTGCTGATTTCACACAAGATCAAAGTATGTAACAGGTAGACACTAGACATCTAAGCTCTGAAATCACTGTAAAATTCAAGTGACTCTCTTCACTCTGGATTAATGGGGGATTGACTTTGTAAATTAATTATTAAACAGGCAGGTGCACAACTCCGGCAGGAAACATGCTGTACATTGCTGAAAAAAACCTTCACAAAACCAGCTTGAAAAGTTTATTTTAGAGGAACTCAAATACGTTCTTGATCACAACAAGCAATAAAATGTAAAAGTTGTGCTCAGGGCAAACATGAATCACAGATTTTCCCTAGATAGGGCAATTACATTGAAAATATCTAGGAGCAGTGCCACKACACCAACATGTGGAACACGACCAAACTGTGAAAGGAAAGCAAGAATGGCACAAGCACGAAGAAACCGGGGGAAAGAAAACACACTAAACCCACTCAATACACAGCTAATGCACTGCAGGAGCAATTTTTTTCATTGCAATGACTGAAAACCAGCAGGGATGGAAACTAAACAGCTTTTAATCTCAAAGCAGTTGAAGACATGGTTATTCCTTCCCTTTACCATGAAGTAATATTAAGCCCAACCTAACTTTTCTGAACTGGAAAACAGCTTTCATCTTCAGTGTTTGAGCATATAAAAGGAGTTTACAAAAAAAGCTAATTCATCAGTGCCAAGCTTCTTATCCTTTGAGTTGACAAGCACCACCTTCGAGACGGATATTGAATTTCAGGCAATACAAACACTAATAAGAAATTCTTCCAAAGACTGCTTCTCTAGCACAGCTTGCCTTATTTTGTTTCCTTTCAGTTTACAGAAACCAGCAAAGAAAAAAGTTTCTGAAAACCAGGAAATAGAGGACAAAGGCAAATAATAGAAAATCTGGGATTTTCACAGCTGTATTTGTACATCCTGTATAAGTCTCTACAGAAAGCTTAGCAGCACTGTCTAATGGTAAAGGTCATTACGGACAATTTTCACCCCGAAGAGAATGCGTAACACCCTGTACCTACACGAAGCAACAACCCCCATTTAAATTTTTGCGACACATACCGAGCACACCCGAGACGAGTTTGTATACAGCAATGCTTTAACTTGTACAGCTATGGGCCCAGCAGGCATGGCAGGGAATAAAAGGTAGTTCATAGTTTGGAAAACCCTTGGCTGGAATGTCCAGGCCACCTCTGTTGGCATGGTGTCCCCTAAACCAGCTGAATTCCAATTCTGTATTTTCAGGGGACTGAAAATTCTGAATCTGGTTATACTGTAGGAAATTTGCTTTACCAAATGAAGCTACAACCAGGACCAGGGATGTTATCCAGATCCTGGGTGTCCAAGAAGTACTTGTCACAATCTGCTCTGGGGATCAGCTGCCCCTCTTCAGCAGGAATATTGCTCAGCTCGTCAGTAAAACATTTAAATTCTTCTTCACCGTGCAAGATGCACTAAGATGCTTACTATCAGCCCAAAACACAGAGTCCATTTTCTTTCAATTATTCTCCAAATTCCCCCCGATGCCAATGCCCCAAATTTACATTATCAGATTGCAACATGAAGCTTGTTCTGCATGTAATTAAGGGCTCTTAACAACCCTAATGATGTCACAACTCCGCAACGAGGACAGAGCCCTTACATTCTGCGTATCCCAAGCATTTCCCATTCCACGAGCTCTAACTGTGCCCGGACTAATCCGTATGCAGCATACATCCACCAAAACCCTGGCAAGCAACCTGCCTCTCCCTCAAATAAATATTTATTTTAGGCAAAGGGAGGAAAAGTGACGGTCTCGAGTAGATCTAAAGGGCACTCTGTGAGGATCAGCCCTAAACAAAGCAAGGGAACAAAAGCAGGAAACAGAAAGCAAACATCATTACAGCTCCAGTGTTTCTTTGACTAAATGAGTATTTCATTCAAAACCGTGTACAAAAGCAAATTATCATCTCTGTTCACCGCTGTAAAGTTGATTACCAAACATTCCAGCCCCGCTTCCAAGATACTGCAGTGGTTCAGTGGGCAGATGTGAGCACGTGGCTACGGAAGAACAAAGTACTGGCATAAAGCTCCTACGGTCTGTCTAGCAACGAATTCCCAAATTCCTTCTCCACCAAAACTACTTCACTTACAAAATCAAATAATTCTCAACCCCATCTTCTCCCTGGTCTACTCTGTTTTTTTTTTCACTATGCTTTAAAAGATACGATTTGAAAGCTCCTACTTGCTGAGAATATTTTGAGTGCGGGGAAAACAGCAAAGCTATACCAGACCATGAAGGTAATTCCATGTACTGCACTCAGAACTTCAAATTGGAAAAAAAATTCTTCAAGGAAACTGTTCGAGAAAAGAGCACCCAAGGGTATCCTTAATTAATACAGTAAGACAACAGCTCGGTCAGCAGCAGCATTATCTAAATATAGGATTTTCAGCCTGGATTTCAGATGCGTTAGGCACAGAAAGCTCAGGGTGTGAAATTTGATTGCTCACAAAAGCTTCAGAGAAACAAGCCGGGAAACTCAAATCCATGACACGCATTCCAAATATTATTTAACTTTTATCAGGACACAGGATAAAACGATTGCTGGTCCTAGATGTTTTTTCTAATTAAAGAAAGCAAGCCTTTTCTGTAAAAACACTGCTGATCTCAGTCATTCGTTGGTATTTCAATATAGCTAATTTATGTTAAATGTAAATTGATGAAGATGGTAACAAACACCTGTTTGAACCTGAGCTTGTTTTATTAGTTGCCAAGAAGGCTTGGGTTGCCCCACTCCTGGAAGTGTTCAAGATCAGGTTGGACAGGGTTTAGAGCAACCTGGTCTAGTGGAAGATGTCCCTGCCCATGGCCAGGGGTTAGAATGAACAGAACTTTAAGGTGCCTTCTAACCCAAATCATTCTGTGATTATTTTGCATACGTAGCAAAAGAAACAACTGAGACTCTGAAATACTGGTAAAACCTAGAGCAGTGTCAGACAATTGCTGAAGGACACGGGCAGATATTCTCTGATACTCACACAAACAGAAACGGTGACCGCTGCAGATAAGGAGGTATTTGTAAGTCTAAGGCAGTGATATGTCCCTGCATTCGCAGGCCAAGAAATGTTATCCTTTATCTGCTCTGTTCCGGGAGGTCTCAACGATCAGATGTGTTCAGCGGGAAGACGGGAACAAGACAGGACTTACTCCTCTCTCTCACAGGTGAAAACCATTAAGGTATTCAACAGTTCCAACAACTAAAGCTCCATTAGGGAAGACGCTGGATGTCTGCGAAGCAGACACGATGGGGAGGATCTAGCATGAGCCGCTTTATGTGACCGCTCTGAATTTTCTAGTACTGACTCCTTACTGTAAGGCAGACTAAAAATAAGTGGTGAGCTTACTGCAAACCTTAACAAAATCTCCCGTAAGTCAAATATTTCTGCTCGTCATTTAGAGCAAGGCAAAAACTGCAGAACAACTCAGATATTTGAAAAATACCAAACTATTTCACAGGCCAAGTTTTGTTCTTAAAACAGCCCTAGGAAAGTATCAGATTATCAGATCGTTCAACAGAACAGTGAAAGGAGCAGTAACACAGAATTCAGATTCAATATTAGCCATGAGTTCCTCAATGCATAGATCATTTAAATAGAATCATGAAATGGTTGGGAAATGGGGTGGGAAAGGATGTTAAAGACCATCTAATTCTACCACCCTGCCATGGGCAGGGACATCTTCCACTAGACCAGGTATGTCCAAGCCACAAAACAGGTAACATTTATATATTGTATACAAGTATGGATAGACAAAAATATAAATATCTATGCATAAAGATATCCACACATACCTCCAAGAACTAAATAAATGCATATAGTTGTTCTTTCTTCTCGGTGTATTCATTAAAATTGATGATATTTAAGTATTTCCTACTTGAATAGCTTATTCTTTTTTACCAGCGCAGTGTTTGAGCAAGCCTTTCATTAAGCAGCACGGAAGAGAAAATTCATTTTAAAGCACGATAATATCCTAACGGAAAGGGAAAAACAGAATGGGGATCAAGCACAAATGCAGCCCCCCAGCTCTAATTTGAGCACAAACTGATTTGATTTAAATTGCCAATATCCTTGGATCTATTAAGCAGTTCCCTGACCTTCCTAAATCTTCCTACCTACTGGCCCAGGTAGCTTTTTAAAGACAATAGCTTGTACACAAGCTTTTGCCCAAAAGCCCCCATTTATTTAACAAAGAGAACTGTGACAGTTCTTTTACAGCTTACACCTCTCTCAGGTTGTGATTTACACAAATCTAGAGATAAAATTCCTCCTCATTGTAATATTCTTTAGCCAAGGACGCTACGTTACCACCAACTCCTTCGTAACATTCGATCACCGACACATAACTGCTTCCATTACATTAATAAAACAGCAGTTTAAAGGATACACTCTAATCTCTTTTTTTACTCTCCAACTGTCAGGTTGCACGGTTAAGTCCTGCTCAGCATTTGCCATCTCCCACCACAAAAAAAGTACTACCATGAAAGGAGCACCAGTGCCTTTATACACAGAATCCAAATTCCTGGAATCATTTGGTATTTCATTGCACAGTCAAAATATTATTTTCAGCTACAGTCATATATCAAACTGCCCATCAGTGAGCCTACCCATACAATCCACATACACTTGACTGTTCAAGAAGTCAATCATTATCCTGAATTTGTTAATCCAACCCTTAACAATCTCAGGACAATAAATCTATGTGAACCAGAGGTCATTTCTTACTCTGCACTTTACCTGCCTCGTCTGGTGAGGAGCAGCCGAGGTAGCTGGGGGTGCTCAGCTTGGAAAAACAGAGGCTCAGGGGGAATCTTCTCTCTCTAAAACTCCCTGCCAGGAGGGTACAGCCAGGGGGAGCCAGGCTCCACTCCCAGGGAATAAGGGACACAACAAGAGGAAACGGCCTTAAGTTGCACCGTGGAAGGGTCGTTAGTATATTGGAGAAAATTCCTTCATGGAAAGGCTGGTCAGCCTGTCAGGCACCGGAACGGGCTGCCCAGGAAAGCGGCCGAGTTCCCATCCCTGGAAGCGTTCAAAAAGCACGGGGATGTGGTGAGCGGTGGTCTCGGCAGTGCTGGGGCAGTGGTTTGACTCGATGATCTAAAAAGGGCTTTTCCAACCTTATTTCCATCTGCTAACCAGGCAACTAGCTCACACAACTCCATTTAGGGAGGACAAGAAGTTGCGTCACTGAGCTGCAGATAATGCTTTGAAGTCCGTTTTCCAAGTCCGCAGCATCTTTTTGATTGTACAATACTCAATGCTGCCCATTTCACTCTCAAGTTAGGAGCTCCCRAGCTCCCACTGCTCCAAATGTTATCTCGGGATGCTGATGCAGCTCTGTGACTAGGGAATTCCTCGTCCCTCCCAGCAGTCGCTCCTCTCCTGCTCAGATCATGGCTGCTCGAAGCCCACAGCAGCCTCCAGCCAGCCCAGAGCCCACTGGAGGCCCGTACCGAAATAGACGACACAAGCACATCAGGCATGTTCTGCGTTTTCTATTTCGGCTTCCATTTTAACCCCAAGATGTTTATATTTGAACAACTAAAGGGGCCGGTTCCGCATCTTAAAAGTAAGTCACCTGAGGTCCTTCTTAAATCAGCCTTCTACCTCTAAAGAGCACCACTGATCTGTGGTGTATTACTTACACATCTAACTGCAGTCTAAACAAACAGATTTCACAAGGAAAAAGGCAAATGGAATATTAGGAGACTGCAACTCAATGCTACAATGCTCATCCTTCACTTAGAACACAAGAAGATGTGAGACTAGTAAGTCAGTGAAGCACAAGGTATATCTTCACAAGGTAAATGAAAAAAGTCAAGCCCACAAATACAGTCATCATATACATCTAGATAAGATAAATTCAATTCTATCTCAGTCCAGCAGATAAGCACATAAAATATGCCCACTTGCACCTAGAGCATCAAATAATACATCAAGACCTTTAAAGGCAAACTCTTGACAACCATGAACCTAAAAAAAACCTCCTGCCGAGCCATTTCTGACAGAAGACAGAGCAAACCGAAGGCATGTGAAAGAAGGCACATGACTGCAAAACTCTGAACATCGCTCGTTCGCACTTCTCAGAGCTCCAAGTTCAAAAATGTTATTAAAAACTTCAACTTCTTCATAAACTAACGAACAGCCAAATAAACAGTCTGTAGAGAAAAACATGTATTATATTTTCAGGCAAAATTTTAGACCGGAATTACATGAGATAGAGAAACAAGAAGTTTTACCAAAACAGATAAGAGGATAAAGAATTTGACATTCTATTTGCAGCGAATATATATAAATTCGTTTTTTTTGCTCAGTATCACCATTCAGAAAAGAAGCCTCTCAAAACTAGTCCCCTTAAAATGACAAACATGTGAAATTTCTCAAAAAAAAAAAAAAAAAAAAAAAAAAAAAAAAGAAATAACAGATATGAGGCTATTTCATAAAGCTCACTCCCAGCTAAAAGAAACTTCTTATCACGACAGTGGCAAAAAGACATTAAAAGGACAGGTTTGGACTTCCAGGGCTTGCCTGGCCCAGAATCATTTCTACACAAAACCCCTTTTCAACTGGTTGCAACACACACTCATGTACAGACTGTCAATAAATATGAATAAAAAATTGAAGTATTTTTCTCTCACAAGTTCAGGTTATACAGACCTTTTCTCCCAAATCCATAGGGATCATCATCAAAGGGTGCTTGGTAATTTCAGTAGCTCCACAAAAAAAAGCAGTCACTGCCTAGGATAATCATCCTTTTCTCATTTCCCTCTTTTCCAGGAATCAGCCCTGCCCAGGGAATTCGCCCAATATATGCAGACACACACGCTGGCTCTCTCACTGCTACAGCTGATGAATTCAAGGCAGGTAACCATCTTACAGAAACCCTTGCCATAACAGAGAAGCCAGGGAGCATTCCTAGCCTATTCCCACAAAGGTATCCATTGTCTCACCCTGTGGGATAGACTTCAGACACACAACCCAAATGAGTAATGCAACACAAAAAGAACTGGCCCCAGCACTGCAGAAACTCACTTTCCATCAACACGTAGCCCAAAAATCACTGTCCCGTACAGACAATCTTCATTCCCACACACGCATGTTTGCCCACGGCCGGGATCAGCGCAGAGCCAGGGGGGTTCCATCCCCCTGCCCAGAGCCTCCCTTTAGCCTTTTTCTCTCAATAAAAAACTACTCTGAAATAGCACGTCTCTCCTGACACTCCCTGTCCCATTCAATCCCCTCATGCCGCCCAAACCCAAGAGCTTCTTTCCACCAGGCTGCTATTCACACCGCAGCTCCCCAAGAGCCAGCAGCGTTACAGCACCAAAAGCTGAGCCTCCCAAATGCCAGCTACTCCCATATGGATGCTGCTTCACTCCCCTGCACATACCTCTTCTGAAATCGTCTTCAACAAAAACCAGCACCTGCTGATCTGCCAAGAGGAGCTCCCTTAGCCTTGCAAACACCTCTAGAGTCTCCACCCAGCCCTAACACCCACTCGCACGCCCTTCCCCTCCAACCTGTTCGCATGCTGATCTAGTCCCATCTTCACATTAGTCCTTCTCCCCCGCCCAGGAACCGGCCCCACACCCACCGTGTCCTCCCCTGTCCACCTGCTCCTCACTGCTCCCGTCTGCTTCCAACTCCATGCACAAAACCAGCCCTCATTCACCCAGCATCCTTAAGACCTCCATTTATACAGTCCCCAAACCTAACTCTGCTGCCAAAAATATATCCCTCAACCCACACCCACCCCTCCAGCCTTGCTTTCTGTCCCGACCTACTAAAACTTAAACCCAACGTTTTCCTGCCTCAGCTGTCCATCGCACCCAGGCCCCCAGTGACCCAGTGTCTTACAACCACATCCCTGCTCCTACACAGCCCCTCAGTCACGAGCGATCCCCAGTGACCCCTCCACGACCAGTGACCCCAGCCAACCGACATCAAAAATTCAGCTCCCTGAGAGGTGCCTCTCTGTAGTACGAGCATAGTGTACTCACCAAGCGGGGCATTTAACACCCCTATCTCATTGCTCCCAGACCTCCCCCGTGCAGATCCAACCACTCACCTGCTTCATGGACCTCCAGACCCGGCCTTCCACACTGTCACCCCATCACATGCATGCTCCTGTCAACTTGTCACCCCTCAAGCCGGTCCCTGCTCAACCACCTCTCCCTCTGCCCCCAAATCCCTTTTGTCTCCCTGCCTCGTTCCTACCCATCCCTTTAAACGCACATTCCCCCGAATCAGCCCCACGTACACATCCTCATTGCCCTCTGACTCAACCAGGAACACCCCAACTCCTGTTGTCTCCTCGACATGCTCCTATCCTGCCCTAACACCTGCATTCTTACCGTCAGCTGGATTTGTCCCTCACCATCCCCTTGACCCGCCACTCACCTTTCCTGTCACCTCCATCTGCCGCTCACCTTTAACATCAACTAGTCCCGCCCCTCTCCTTTACTGTCACCCGGCCCTTCCCCTCGCACCACGGACTCTACTGCTTTCACACTTATCCCAGGATCCCCTCAACCTCCCACGCTGAGTGCCCAAACCTGCTTCTCGTACCCATCTCCCCGTTTCCCTCAAGCGCACTTCTGGGCAACCTGATCCAGGCCACTGAGCCACCGCTGTGCTCCTCCTTTCCCCCTCGCCCCGTCCTTCACCCCCACCCGATGTGGCTGCTACAATTCCCTCCGTACCCCAAACCAGCCTGACCCCCATACTCCGAACCAACTCTTCACTCTAAACGCACCCCTCACACCCCTAGCCAAACCAACCCCTCACCCCTGAACCAGCCTTTCGTCCCAGTACCCCCAACCAGACCAGAGATCCCTACTCCAACCCAACCCCAAACCCCCAAACCAGCCCCGAACCTCGAAGCAGCCCCGCAGCCCCCGACCACAGCGATCCCACGCGTCCCCGCACTCGGTCTCCCACGCCGGAACACGTCCCCGCCCCCCCCGGCCCGCGGGGTCTCACCTGAAGCGCCCCCCGCAGTGCTGGCACTGGTCGCCCACCCAGCCGGGCTGGCACTCGCACTGCCCGGTGCCCGGCTGGCACCGCCCGCCGTTGGCGCACGGCTTGTCGCATTCCTTGGACACCGCCACCTCCTCGCCGGCGGCGGCGGCAGGGCCCAGCACCAACAGCAGCAGCAGCGCCAGCAGCGGCGGCGGCGGCGGGGCCGGTGACCTCCCGCCCCGCCTGCCCGGTCCCCGCCGCGCCATCTGCGGCCGCTGCCGGGTCGGAGCGGGGCGGGCGGGGGGCGGCGGCACAACACGGACCATCGGCCGCCGCGGGGCCTCCGCCGATCCCGCTACGGTGGCCGCGAGTGGGGGGGGAACAGGGAGGGCGGGACCAGTGACGTCACCCCCGGGGCCATGGCGGCGGCCAGGGGGCGGATCAGGGAGTCCCGGAGTCACGGGATAGGGAGGGAATGGAAGCGATTCCCGGTTAGATCCTCCAGCTGCAGAGCTCTTCACGTAGGGGGGAGTTTCTCATTTCAGCAAGTTTAACAAGCGGAGTTTAAAGCACACGGCAATTCCCAAACCGCGAAATGGCATTTCCCAGGAAATCAGTCTATTTCAAATGGAGCTGTAAAATTAAAGCCTCTTTACTGCTCCCCATTAGTTCAATATTACAGGTGAGAAAGCAGCAGCTGGCACAGGTACAGCATCAGCACTGCCCCCCGTTAAAGGAAGGCTGGTGGGGATAACAGAACCACAGAATCCTTGGGGTTGGAGAAGAGCTCCAGGATCACCGAGTCCAACCTGCGACCCCCCCCCCCCCACACTGTCAAACAGCCCAGAGCGCTGAGTGCCACATCCAGCAGTCCCTCGGACACCTCCGGGGATGGACACACCACCCCGTCCCTGGGCAGCCCCTTCCAGTGGCTAACAACCCCTTCCATGACGAAATTCCTTCTGATGTCCAAGCTGAACCTCCTCTGGCTCACCTTGGTGCCGTTCCCTCTCCTCCTGTCCCCGTTCCCTGGAGCAGAGCCCGACCCCCGCGGCTGCCCCCTCCTGAAAAGAAGTTACAGAGAGAGCCACAAGGTCCCCCCGGAGCCTCCTTTGCTCCAGGCTGAGCCCCCTCAGCCACTCCTGGTGCTCCAGAGCCTTCCACAGCTCTGTTCCCTTCCCTGGGCACACTCCGGCCCCTGAATGTCCGTCCCGAAGTGCGGGGCTCAGAGCTGCCCCAGCACTGGAGGTGCCCAGCGGTGCCGGCGCAGGGGCCGGGCATTGCCCTGGGACTGAGCAGCGCCTGGCTCCACTGCCCCCACATGCACTGCGGAGAGAGCTTGGCTGGGGCTGTGTCCAACACCATCCTCGGGCAGCCACAGTGCCCCAGGCGAGCCCTAAAAGGTCCCCTCAGATGTGGCATTGTGTTCCTCCTACCTCAGGAATGCCCCCCAGCCACCCCACACACAGTGTGGGCCTGAGACATGGGAAGACCTTGAGGCCGAAAGGGGCAGAAAAGGAAGCGTTCAAAATGAGGCCAAGCAGGGCTCTGAGCCACCCAGGAAGCAGTATGGGAAGAGATTATTCCCTGTGAGGTTGTAAGGCCCTGGCACAGGGTGCCCAGGGAAGCCATGGCTGCCCCTGGATCCCTGGCAGTGTCCGAGGCCAGGCTGGACATTGGGGCTGGGAGCAGCCTGGGACAGTGGAAGGTGTCCCTGCCCATGGCAGGGAGTGATATGAGATGAGTTTTAAGGTCCCTTCGAACTCAAACCACTCTGTAATTTTATGATTCTAATTGTGTAAGCAAAAAAAAAAAAAAAAAAAAAAAAAAAAAAGGATCTGAAATAAAAGGATACCCTCCTACCCTGGAAAACAAGCTGATGATCTCCAAGGATTTCTGGGCCTTAATTTGTAACAGCAAAGGCCTAAGGAAGGAAGAATAGAAAAGTTAAAAGTCATCCTCTTCTAAATTTGTGGGCAAAGCAGCAGACTCTGCTGGACACGCAGCAAGGATATCCTTTGCAGTAGGAAAGGTGGAGCAGGAATAGAGATGCTCCGTGAAAATTTTGGACCTTTCATTCCTAACAGAGTGAGAAAGGAGTGAGGAAGTTGACAGCGTTTGGAGTTCTTGGGTAACTGTTACCTTTGGTTTGTCTCCAGTAATATTATTGTGTGTGAATTGATACAAATTGTTTCAAATGAGGACAGATGTCAACAGCTGAGAATTTATTATTAAAAGAAAAAAAAAAAAAAGGAAAACAGATACTATTCACATTTTTTCCCTCTAAAGGGCTGACCGGGGTTTAGGTGATGCAATGCAAAGACAGCAGACTGGGTGAAAATAGCCAACTTATTATATTTGAATAGTTCATTTGTGTTTAGAAATTCAAATACTAGTTACCTGTCTGAGATGAGGGAGGTTCTCAGTGGGATCCTTGTGAGTTACTGGGATAACGAAGGGTATTGAGCAGATAGGAAAGAAAACAGTCCAAAAACTGTTTTTTGTTTTTTTCTTGTCATACAATTATCTGTAAAAAAACCATTGCTCAGAGATCTTGCCTTTTCTGCTTGGTGCATCAAGAAGGAGAATGAAATCTTGCGTTTAGTTTAAAACTGCTGTGCTGGGCCAACCTGATAATCAAAGGAAACATAAGACCAAAAAGGTGTGAGTGATGAGAAATAGGTTGCAAATCCCTTGTAGGCTGTACAGAAATGGCTATTTCTACATACATCTATATTCCTGGACGGAAATGACTGCCAGCATGCCCTGAACCTGTGGATTCACAGGTCATTTTTCAAGGTGCTGCCAGAAAACCAGTCTGGCTCTGACAGTCAGCCAGCTCAGGATACAGGCAGCATGTGACAGTGGTATCTGGACTGTCACTGTGGTGGAGTGACCCTGGCTGGGCACCGGGTGTCCCCCAAAGCTGCTCTCACTCCCCTCCTCAGCTGGGCAGGGAGAGAAAATACAATGAAAGGCTTATTGTTGGCATAAGGGCAGAGAGAGATCACTCACCAGTTACTGTCATGGGCAAAAGAGATTGAATTTGAGGAAATCAGTTTCATTTATTACCAATCAAATCACAGTAGATCAATGAGAAATACACCCGGATCCAGTAATTTTTCCCCCACCCCTTTCTTCACAGTCTCAATTTCCCCAATGATTCCCCATCTCCTGTCCTTCTAAGTGGCACCAGGGGCCAGGGAATGGGGCTGTGGTCAGTCCGTCGCACATTGTCTCTGCCACACCGTCCTCCTCAGGGGTAGGACTTCTCACATTCTCTCCCCGCCCTGGCGTGGGCTTCCCATGGGGTCACAGCCTCCTTCAGGCATTCCCCTGCTCTGGCATGGGGTGTCCATGAGGTTCAGGTGCATCTCTGCAGCCCCGTGCCCCCCATGGCTCCATCAGACATGGAGGGAAGCTCCAGCACCTCCTCGCAGGAGCCACCCCATATGAAAGCCTTGTCACCCAAGCCCAGCACAAGTCACAGGCGCTGCCAGCACTGGTTGCTCCCAGCAACTGATGCCAAAAGGTCCCAGCCTGTGGGAGCATTTCTGGCATTGCTCTAACACCACATGGATTAGCCACATATTGCCAGCTCAGGGCTGGGGTTGGCATCTATTGTCAAATGTCATCCCTATCCTCTACTTTGTCTCTCCTTACATCTGTTTGTATTCACTTGCAGTCATCAGTGATAGCAATAATTATATTTTCACAACATCTGCTGCCCCTTTCTTGCCAAACATAGCCCACTGTTGCACAAGTGACGGGAAGTAAAAATATTGGTTAAGACAGTGAAAATAAACTTGGAGAAATTGTTCCCATCCTGGATATGAGTTGAATTTCTTTTCACTGGTATCAGGTTTTGCAAACCGCTTCTGTGCTCAACAGTTTATTTGGGTTTTTTATCCAGCTAGGTGGAAAAAACACAACATGCCATCTCTTCTTAGATCTCTCCCCACCCTTTTCCCAACAGTAGTTCCTTAAAAGTCATAGAATCACAAAATCACAAAATGGTTTGGGTTAGAAGGCACCTCAAAGCTCATGTCATTCTAATCCCCTGCTATGGCAGGGACACCGCTTGGTAGATCAGATTCCTCCAAGCCCTGTCCAACCTGGCCTTCAACAGTTCCAGGGATGGGGCAGCCACAGCTTCTCAGGGAAATTAGCAATTCAAAAGGTTTTTGCAACTAGGGAATCAAAAGGTTTTCTACCAGATAACCGGAATTATTAGATCTGGACAGTGGTTGATGGTTGTTGTTTTATCAACCAAAATTTAAATCTCTTAAATAAAGTGTCAAGAAGGGTCACCCGGTAAATGAGAACAGGAAGAGAGAGTTCTGACATCTCGATAAAAAAAAAAAAAACAGCAGCCCAGCTAACGGTGTTCATCAGCTGCCTGTTGCCAATCTCAAATATTTGGGAGAAGAGTAACATCTGCGAGTGTTGCACAAGAGAAGAAATCCTTCCTTAATCTTGTTAGTGATTACACTGTGCCCTGGCACTGCCTGCATCAAAGATTAGCTGTGGGAGATCATTATTGTTAAATTAATCTGTTTCATTTTCACATGCAAACAACGTTAAAAAATGCATTTTTCTCATTCTTTTTCTCTTTTTCTCTTTTTCTTTTTCTTTTTCTTTTTCTTTTTCTTTTTCTTTTTCTTTTTCTTTTTCTTTTTCTTTTTCTTTTTCTTTTTTTCTTTTTCTTTTTCTTTTATTTTTCTTTTTCAGTTTTTTCTTTAATTCACAGGCAACTTGCTAACATGAAATATGGTTTGAAAAGAGAGGAGTTAGGTTAGCCCAGAGTGCTGACTAGGCTATTTTTATTTCAGAAAACAAAAATATTTTATAATAGATGTACTAGAATGATTAAAACACCCTTTCTTGGAAACAGGCACAGCAGGACAATGGTGTTTTAGCAAACTACACATAGGGTAGGGATTGCCTTGCAGAAGAGCCCTGTGCATCACAGCTAAAAATGTAACATCAGCAGAGCAACACTTCAGTGACTGATCTCTGCTCTCTGGTGACCAGGGACAGGACCGAAGAGAACAGCAGGAGCTGTGTCAGGGAAGGTTTAGGTGAGCGTTAGGAAAAGATTCTTCCCCCAGAGGGTGGTCAGACACTGGACAGGCACCCGAGAGTTTATCGTGGCCGTAAGACTGCCAGAGCTCCAGCAGCATTTGGACAACGCTCTCGGGCACGAGGTGGCATCGTTGGGGTGTTCCGTGCAGAGCCAGAGGTTAGATTCGATGATCCTTGTGGGTCCTTTCCCACTCAGGCTACTCTATTCCATGATATTCTATGACTCATGCAACTTTATGCAGTATGTGAAATAAACAACAAAGTCAACAAACATTTTCGGGGACTTTGATTTTAGACAACTATAAACAAACAAGTACAACAAGCAAGTATCACCAGCACTGAATTAGGTTTGGAGCGAAGAGTTGCACTCACCTCTGCTCACTTGTGATGCCAGACTTTTATGGCCCCATCTGTTGTCATTATATGTGCAGCTGAATCCATATTTGCTCAGCATATATTTGCTTAGTATATCAGCCAAGTTACTACCCATTTCATATGCTCAATGACAGGAGAGCTGGACTTGCTAATTAATGAATTGGCCTCTGGGGTGAAGTTATGTCCTCATTAAGAAGACTCACATTCATGTTAATAAGGTCAGAACATAATTGCTGATGGCTGAGTCATGGCTAAACTGTGTATCACAGATGTGTAAACAGTGCATCTACCCTAGGAAGTTGGTTCCATCGTATGTTTATCAAAATAGATAAATCACGGTGATATCCGGGGTCTAAAATCACATGAAGCCATAACCATAATGCTGCATTGTACAGGCTTTTAATCTTCTGTTGAGGTGAGCTCACAGAAGTCCTGAACTTCAGAAATAACTCCCTTCCCAAGGGCCTGGAATCAACTCTTTCCAATTAGCTCGTGACCCAGCATCACCAGTTTTTCTACACCTCACCCAACCTGCTGTTTCCACCCATAATAACCTTTGCCCACATTTCCAAATCCTCAGCACCTTGCAGGCCCGTTTCTTCTGTTGAAGGTCCTTCCATTTTCCCCAAAACTTCTTTTCCTGGATGCTTTGCCTCTGGGGCATCGATGAAGTCTGAATCTGAGCACGATCATGCCCAGACCAAAATACATTCACTCGAGATGCTGGTTTGCAATTTGCAGAGGTGTGTGAGGCAACTCTACACTTAAAAACTGCCACGCGGTCTTATCGTAGAATCCCAGAATGGTTTAGGTTAAAAGGGACCTTAAAGTACATTTTGTTCCAGCCCCTGCCATGGGCAGGGACACTATCCCAGATTGGCCCAAGCTCTGTCTAACTTGGCCTTGAATATTCCCGGGGATCCAGGGGCAGCCACAGCTGCTCTGGGCACCCTGTGCCAGGGCCTCCCTACCCTCACAGGGGACAATTCCTTTCCAATATCCCATCCATCCCTGCCCTCTGGCACTGGGAAGCCATTCCCTGTGTCCTGTCCCTGCAGCCCTTGGCCCCAGTCCCTCTCCAGTTCTCCTGGAGCCCCTTTAGGCCGTGGAAGGGACTCTAAATTCTCCCTGGAGCCTTCTCTTCTCCAGGCTGAACAGCCCCAACTTTTCCTTCACTTACTGGGTGATTTGAGAGACTTGTTTGTTTTTTTTTTTCCCCTCTCCAGGTTTCCTGCAAAAAACTCATGTATTGTTTCAGTTCTCTTGATCCTGTCCCAGACCTTGAACTGGCACAAGTCCCCCTCATACCAAAGAGCTTTTTCACCCAAGTTCCCAGCCGATAGAAATGTCAGAACAGCTGGAGAAAGCACAGAAACCCTCTATTTTTTTTTACCCACCCAACTGGAAATCCTCCTAGGAGCATGTTTGACAACATCCAATCCAATTATTAAGCACATTTAGATATAAATTCACTGTTCATTAGAGGTCTAGTTTGATCTCTCTTTTTTCTTTGTTTAGATGCGGATGACCGAAGGTCCTTTGAAAATGTGCTTAATAAGGGAAGAAATACATTAACTCAAGTGCTGCTAGGAACAAAGGTCTGAGAGATTTGCAGGCACAATAATGATGAATAGCAGAAAAATAACCACATCTGCACGTGTGCTTTGGAGTTTTAGGATAGGGGGAAACGGTAATAAAATTTTATCGAAGCACAGAAATYGAGAGAGAAAATGAAGAACGGTGCACTCTTCCAAAGATGTTGAGGACATGGTGGTTAGCCAGACTGTGAAAACCTCAAGTGGACTTGGGTCACGCACAGAGGGCCTCGAAAGACCTCTAGTGATTACAAAAATTTGGATATTGCATTTCCATGTAGCTCAAAATAAACAATATTTCATAGGATCGTAGGATGTTTTGAATTAGAAGGGACATTAAAGATCATATGTATGATTCAGTAACATCAGGAAGGCTGCAGGATCCATCCAGGTTCAGCAAAGAGCATCTCAGCAGGAAAGTTACTTGCAGTGTATCTGCTCTGCCTCTTTTTCTTATAGATTTTCTATTTTGAGGTCATGTCTTGAAAGCAATTAATGGAAAGATTTGACCCATTTCTCTCCATCTGATTTTAGGGGGAAGATGTGCAGGCTCTGAAGAGCAGCATCTGATGGCCTCAAGTTGCATAACTACAAATCTAAAGTATCTGCTCGGGAACATGTTGATTTGTATAGAGCAGGTACTAAAGTTAGGGTCAGACCYGGGAAGTGTGGCTCCCAGCCCAGAGCCGTAATCCCCGTAAAGCCACTCCTCTGAAGTCCTGGCATATTTTGAGATAACCTGAGATAACAACAAAAATCAAAGCATTGTATAAAGAACAAGGAGGTAAAAGGGGAAAAAATGTCAAAATAAAGTAACTTGCATGTCTCGGGAACAGAAATATTATTTCAGCAAGCCATCTCTGACATATTTTTTGAAAACTAACGTGGAATAAATTTGCAGCAGGAAAAAGCAAACTACATGCTCAAATGGTGGTATTTATAAAAAGAAAGGCTTTGCAAGCAAGTCTTCCACATAGACAAACCATCCAGTTCCAGCCTCCCTTCTGGAAGGAGTCTTTTGTTCGAGCACGGGTCAAAGTCCCAAGTGTAGCAAGTAACTGAAAGATCATTGACCAACATTAGCAAGTGAGATGCAGCCTGGATGCTCTAAAAACAGCTCTGTCTCCCTCCTTCTTTCCAACATGGAGCCCGTCAAGAGGATTAATAAAGGCATTCAGAGTTACTGCAGCAACCCATGATAATGTGACCTTCCCCACATTCAGCTGAGGGAAGGGGTTGAAAAGAGAGAAGCTGCCAGCATTATTCAGGGTGTTCATGGGAGGAAAAAAGGGAGGCAAGAGAGTTTTGTACATTCCAAACCACACCTTCAAGAAAACAGTGAAGACAGGCTGCACATTGTTCAGGGCCACACCAGATGTTCCTCGTTTCTCACGGAAAAGCATCTCTGCTGCGTGTCTGATCTCAGCAAAGCCCCGCTCCGACGCYGGGGCCGAGGGAACAGCCGGTGCCCACGGTGATTTGGTAGAGCGAGAGCCTCGGCAAACCCCACAACGGGTGCGAGACTCACCCCGCTAATGCCATCCCAGGGGTGCAGACAGGCGGGCAGATGGTGCCGCATATGTTTGAGGAGGTCTCACCTTCAGTAGAGAAATTTGCTGATGAGGAAGAGGAGGAAGGGAGGGACATGCTAGTGCATTCATGCATCCCCATCCTTTCCTCTTTCCCAACTTGCAGAGGCTCCCTGAGAGTAACATTTCTTTGCCTCTGTCCTTTCTGTTGGGAGTTGAGCAGTACTGCCCAACCCTCACTGACACAGCTGCAAGGAAACGTGATTGAGGCCCTTGACATGTAGCCTAGCACCGGCTGACTCACATAACTGGGGCGGAAACACCTTCCCCAATCGGCCCCTGGCATCGTCATTCCCGCGGCAGTTTTTACTTCCTGGGAACCGGCACGGCCCCATCGGAGGGACTACGGGGAGGTCAGGCACCGCTCCGGGGATGTGGGTGTGTTTGCGGCTGCTACACAGACAGTCCCCGTGCAACACCCAACCTTTGCTGGGAGCAATTCTACTACTGATCCTCTCTCTCCTCTGGCTCACATATCAAGTTGCTTCCTTCCAGCTCTTGGGAAGGATGGCAGAATGGTATTCATTGCCTGGGAGAAGATACTAAGCTCCATTTTCTCAGCTGCTTGAAGCCTTAAACCACCTTCCCTGGCTTCAACCAGGGAAACAGCAGCGGTGGAAGACACCAAACTTGGGATTCAGGGCTGTTTTGGTGACTACCTGTCAAAAATCTCTGCTGGAATGTACACCTACCTCTTGCCAGGGATGAAGCAGGGCCGGCTGAGGTTGCTTGGGCACCTGCCTCTTGGCTGAAGCTAACGAGGCAGCACGTCTCAGGAGAGCCACTCCTGCCGAAGACCGGATGTGGCCGTACGGGAAAACGTGCCATTAAAAAATCACTTAGCGCAAAGTCTTTTCTGTAGCCAACTCCTCAGTGTTCCCGACAAAAACAGCCTCGGGGCTCTACATCTCCAGCTCCACGGAGCTCGGGCTGGTGACCTTTCAGCGTTGTGCAGCGCCGTGCTGCTGGTGTACCGGCTCTCCGTTAGCTCTTGTGCAGGACTGGAAGGAGGTATTGGAAACATGACATCGTGCTGGAGCAAAGCAAGACCATAAAAAAGTTACAGACTCTGAAAGCATGTCCAGAAAAGGGAAGAGAGCTGGGGAAGGGTCTGGAGCATGAGTCTGATGTGGAGAAGCCGAAGGAGAAGGGGGACCTCAGCGTGGAGCAAAGGAGGCTCTGCAGGGACCTTCTGACTCTGCAAACTCCCTGATGGGAGCGGGCAGCTGGGTGGGGGTTGGTCTCCTCTCACAAATAACAAGCGACAAGAAAAAATTACCTGAAGTTGTCCCAGGAGAGGTTCAGGTAGGATGTTAGGGAAAATTTCTTCATGGAAAGGGTGGTCCAGCCCTAGCACAGGCTGCTCAGGGCAGTGGTAGAGCGCCCATCCCCGGAGGGATTTAAAAGACATGTGGATGTGGCACTTGGGGACACGGGAGTGTGGTGGCCTTGGCATTGCTGGGGTAGCAGTTGGATTCAATGTTCCCGGAGCACCTTTCCAATCTTAATGACACTGTGATTCTGTGACAGCACAAATAGCCTYGTCCTGACATTTACAAGGAGGGAAATGCCTGAATGTAACATTTGGGCTCTACTCCATCAGCAGCACATTGCTTCGCAAAGCTTATAATTTGTTTTTCGTGCAACCCCCTCATTGGTGATGTCCCTGAAGTGACTTGCACCTTGCTATCTCACAGCCAGATTTACACTAGAGGCTTCTGTAGCAGAAGTGCACTAAATCAGTATCTTCACAGCTAAGGAATTGGGTTAAATTATGTGTTAAATTATGTTGTCTCACATTTCATATGTTTCGTCCCTGAGATGTCTTGCAAACTGCCCAGCACACYGATACCATAAAGCTCTAGGATTGAAGCATTGCCTGCCCAGGCTGGGGACTCTGTTGGCAGAACATATGCAAACCCTGTTGTTCAGCCACCTTGGGCTAAACTGGTTTCCTCAGCCACAGAAGCTCTGTGACACAGAGACTCAGATTTACAGAAAGGTTGTGAAACTGCGCTTTATCCATACTTTTATACATGAACACATCAATAAGAGAATGACCGGTCTGACTGACTTTCCGTGGGAGGGGATGGATGTGTAGTTAAACTGGTGCCTGCAGCTGAAGAAGAGCGGAACTTC
Source organism: Malurus melanocephalus (assembly GCF_030028575.1). Lineage (NCBI taxonomy): Eukaryota > Metazoa > Chordata > Aves > Passeriformes > Maluridae > Malurus > Malurus melanocephalus. The sequence goes on from NW_026624041.1 coordinate 195,937, forward strand.
CCCACGGGCCGATCCGTGGCCCGTTGAAACAGCACATAAGGAACTCGGGTTTTAGATTATATCAACACACTTTGCTTCCTCCTATCGTGACAGAGCAAACCAGTAAGGAGTTACCGATTTTACATGGAAACCAGTTCTCCAAACACCTCTCCAAAATAGTTGGGCAAAATATAATTGGGATTATAGAGACCAGGATAATAACAGCGTTGAAGCAGGTATTTTACTAGAGGTTGCACGAATAACACTGAAGAGTAGGAAATACCTAAAGGAGGGGGATGGACATACAGAGAACACACAAAATACAAGGGTGAATTCATATGGGTGAAGAAAGCAGAACTGAGGAATCACAGAAAAATTGAGGTTGGAAGAAATCTCCTGGCTCCAGCCTCTCCCCTTCCATCAAGCAGCTCAAACCACCCAGGAGAAACATCTGGATCTTGAAGACAGACCACTAATCAATACCTCTGAACACTAAATCAAGATTAATAGTTTCATGCAACTTAACTGCAGTACAGCTGCAGATGCCTACCTATTGCAGGGCTTCACTGGAGAGTAAACCAATTTTAGGAGCGAAAGAACCTCGGATGCATGTCTCTCGGTAGAGACGGTGTGACTCCATCGGGAGGAGTACCACCAGGGCACAGTTTTTGGGTGGCACCGAGAGGAGGAATAAACCGCTAGGAGCAGACCTGCAGCGGCTTTTGCCCCGCCGGGTGAGTCATTGCAAGATCCGGGTGCGAGGGAAGAGGGGTTGTGAAGAAAGGTAGAGGGAAGTGAAGGGAGTGGAAAACAGATCCTTCCGTACAACTCTTTTGTGGGGGATTTATGACAGTTCATGGAGTCAGAGGCAAGGAGGGACCATTAGTGCATGGGGGCTGACTTCCTGCATTTTGGTTCCATCCCTTCGCCTGGGGTGCAGATTGCGCTCCTACACCATTCACAACCCCAGAGGGTCTCACATCTCTCAGCACCCAGGTTTTTTTGGAAAAGCTCGGGTCACAATTTAGGGTGATCGGCCACCGCAATCTGAGCCACGTACAGCTGTTCAAGGAAGCAGAGCATTTTGCTCAAGAAGGATATTGCTATGAAATCTCTTGAGAGGAAACAGTTCTTCAGTATCTTTCAGAAAGGTCTGGGAGGCAGATTTTTTTTTTTTTTCCAGTTGAAATAAATACGTCTTAAATGTAAAATGCCGTGGTTTCTGAAATAAATATAGAATAAGTCTTTTGACATTCATGATTTTCGGAGCAGAAATGCAGCGTGCCACATGCCCGTGCAGCTGTGGACTCAGCTGGGGGATGCATTCAAGCACCCTCTGAGATCCTTTCACGGGGACGTCTCCTGGCATTAAGCAGCCCAGTCTGCTCTCCCGGTTAGGGTAGACGCACATCCCAAGGAGTCCAGCAGGGTTTCCATCCAGTTTGCTGAATCACTTGACAAAATTACATCATGAAGAGCATTGCCAGGCAATGCCAAGGGTTCTTTGAGCCTCTTGGACCACACAAACAAGAAAAAGCTCACGACGGGACTCAGCTAGAAGGATATCAGCAAAGGGAGAGAGCTTGCTCTCCCCAGCAGCCCCGTGGCGGCCACGCTGCTCCAGCCCTCAGAGGTGACTTGAAGACACAGCAGAAGGAGATTAGCCAGGAAAGAAGCAGCTATTTTCATTTGCAGGTCACAAAAAAAAGCACTCGTGACCACAGCCGCCATGCAAACACAGGCCCCTTATTGTTTGCAAAGACACTCTTGGCAACCTTTCTTAGCAGCCTGGAGACAAACCAAGAAGGCCTTTGTGAAGCCTTATAAAGGGGCATTATGACCAGGAGGACCCACAGGCGGGCGGGATGCGCCGGGGCGATTCTCCCCAGAGAGAGCTGTGGGCAGCAGGAATCTCCAAGAGATGTTTCATACCGGAGCCGGTCTGGATCCTGGCTCTCACGTGCTGGGGACAAGGACCGCTGTTCCCACCTTCCCGCACAGAACATCGTCACGGCGAAGAGAGAAGCTGTTTGAGAAGCTGAGCAAGAAATGTGGACAATCTGACTTGAGAAACTTCACTGACACCCATCATAGTTACGGCTGGAATGCGAGGGGAGGAGTTTAGGTCCTGGATCCTGATCCTGCTGCTCTGCTGCAGAGTATCTGATAGCACTGGGCAGATGTCTCCGACCAAGAAAATCCCGTTTTCTTGTGAAAATATAAAATTGTAAATGGTGACATCCAGTCCTTTTCGCTTAATGGGATATTAGTGATCAGACTCCAAGCCCAAGTCAGTCTTTTGTGTTCTGGAAAGGTTTTTTGTCCTTTGGTCACTCGGTATCAGAGGAAGATCTAACAGCCAAGAAAAAGTGCTCTCTGGAGGGAGGTGCGAGTGTATTGTGGATGACAAAATAAAGATGGCCTCATCTCAACTTATACACACGGTCTCGCACTTGTAGGGGGGTTCTCCCTTTTGCCGGTTCTGTGGCTGAAGGACCCACTGCCTTGAGATGCTGAGACAAGGCAGCTGAGTACCCAGCCATACCCACAGCCTTCCTGAGAAAGGATGATCTAAAWGTCACTGATGATTTTCTGTCTCTGTATCTCGAGGTGTCTTACTGCACCGGAAGGTGATGATATGGAAGCTCCCAAATCTTTCCTTTGTGCTTGTCACAGCAGAAGGACATATCACCTCGTCCACGGTGTAAGCAAACCAGCCTTTCAGAAGGAGGAGGCCACAGCCAGGACAGTGCTTCCACAGACAGGGCAGAGGCAGAGAAAACTCAGGCCAATGCTACTCCGGGTGTATTTTAGGGAGGTGACAGCAGCAGAGAACCTTCCAGCCACACTGGACCACAAATTCTGCAGAGTGAGGCTGCAAACCACATGGAGATGCTGGGGAACTATGCTTTTCCTCCTTTTTCCACTGGTTTTGTGACAAGGCCTGCCCCAAAGCCAGCCCTCTCATCACAAGCGGGGGATGTGACCACACAGCAGAGGACCCTCTCTTTTGTCACGAGAGCTCCACGTGTCCCTTTACTGAGGCCAAATGTGCGAGCCGAGCCCACCCACGACTCAGCCGTGCGCCCCCTGCGTAAGGTGGCTGAGTTTGGGTCATTGGACTCACGTGACAGTCAGGGCTGTTTAGGGCAACAAGAAAAGGCTATCGGTGACTCTTTGCCCCTGAGGAGATGGAGAAGTGGGATGAACCATCCTGCAAATTCCCTAACAGGATGGGAATGCCCAGAGCTGCCCGTCACCGGAGCATCCCCACACTAGGCTGATGCACTCAACGTGAACTGGCAGGGGTGAGATCAGGCTGCATGCCTAAAAAGGGATTTGCAAGAAAGTTGGAGAGGCACTTTGGACAAGGGATGGAGGGACATGCTGGGAAGGAATTCCTCCCTGTGAAAGCGGTGAGGGGCAGGCACAGACCGCCCAGAGAAGCCGTGACTGCCGCATCTCCGGGAGCGTCCAAGGCCAGGTCGGACGGGACCGGGAGCAGCCCGGGACAGCGGAAGCCGTCTCTGCCCACGGCAGAGACGTTGGAACTTGTGCTGTCTTGTATGTGGGCTCCATCTCCCGGCTGCTCTGCAAACCCCACTGCCACCACCTTGCTGCTGCGCAGGTACTGCCACCGACACCACCTCTGTTCCTTCCCAGACACGGTTCCATCCATCAAGTCCTTTTCCTAAAGAGCTGTGGAATCACATCCCAATTGCCGGGGGTATCCCCAGGATGTGCTTCTGTCCCAAACTGTAGAACAACATATTAATTTAAGTTGGAAAATGGCTCTGAGACCATCGAGTCCAACTGCCACCCCAGCACTGCCAGGACCACCGCTGCCCTATGTTCCCAAGCGCCACTGCCACAGGGCTTTTAAATCCGTCCAGGTATGGGAACTCCACTCCCATTGCCCTGGGGACGGACAACCCTCTCCCTAATTTTCCCAAATATCCAACCTAAACCTCCCCCGGCACAACTTCAGACCGTTCCCTCTCCTCCTGTCCCCGTTCCCTGGAGCAGAGCCCGAGCCCCCCGGCTGTTCCCTCCTGTCAGGAGTTGTGCAGAGCCACAAGGTCCCCCCGGAGCCTCCTTTGCTGCAGGCTGAGCCCCTTTCCAGCTCCCTCAGCCGCTCCTGGGGCTCCAGACCCTTCCCGGCTCCGTTCCCTGCCCTGGACTCGCGCCAGCCCCTCCGGGTCTCTCCTGTCCCGGAGCTGCCCCAGCTCTGGAGGTGCCCACATTTTCCATGGCTTCTGAAAGCAATTGACCAACCCTATTAAACGAAGGAGCATCCAGTTCATCCCTGGCATATGCTGAGCCATGGAGAGCTGCAGCTCGGAGACTGTACAGGGAAGGACCACTCTGCTATTATCCAGGGACTAAGGGAAGTTTTAGGTTGATCCATTATGATCATTTGTAGGATCTTCACCTCTGAAACCTCCATATTTACCATGGAGCTGATGGTGGAGGTGCATGCCCCACATCCCTCGGGGACAGGCGGTCTCTCCAGGTCTCAGGGATGGAACACCTTTGCTATGAGGAAAGGCTGAGAGAGCCCAAGTGGTTCAGCCAGGAGAAGACAAAACTTTAGGGAGACCTTTGAGCACTTTCCAGTGCCTAAAGAGGCTTCAAGAGAGCTGGAGAGGGACTTTGGACAAGTGCATGGATTGCCAGGATGTGCACCTCAGCCCCACTCCCCACGGTCACTTTTCCAGCTGCACGGTGCTTTATGTTCCAGCCCTCCGTTTTTTGTCTGAGATCCTGCTCCGGAGTGATTGTTTCAGCCCTGAGCCTGTTCCAGAGGCTTTATGCCAGCTGCTGTCCCCCAGCAATGACTGCAGCTCGTGCTGCCCATACTAAGCACTCCAAAATCATCATTTCAGGTCGAGCTCCGTGCTGCTTTGCCTGCGGCTTTGCTGTCCCAATTCCAGCCTCAGGCCCGGGATGTTTATTTTGCCTCCAGCTCTGCCTCGTCTCATCTCCACAGCCACAATTTTTGTTTGGCCTCCAGCCCCGGGGTCTGTATTTCAGGCAAGCCAGGGGATTTTATTTCAGCTCCCCAATCAGAGTTTCAGCCCCGTCTCTGCATCACGCCCCCACGATCTTCATAAACACCTCCGCGAGATGCCAGCCCTCCGGTCACTATGTCAGCTCTACTCGATTCCATCTCCAGGTCTCCCAGAGCTTTCTTTCCCTGCCAGCTCTGCATCTCCCAC
>NW_026624041.1:203463-204247 GCF_030028575.1 Malurus melanocephalus
GGACAGTGGGATTGGTGTTCGAATCCCTGTAGAGCCTGGAGAGTTCCAATGGTGCTGGGTTAGAGACTGTGGGCTGGAGCTGACTTGTTGCCAAAGCGGAGCCAAGGGCRAGAYCCTGCSCCTTGAAGCTGGAGCAGCCGGAGCTGGCCGTGCCGGAGTCACGAAGAGCTGGAGCTGGAAGAGCGAAGCTGGCCGTCAAATAAAGCTTGTGGGTCAAGAGCTGAAATCACTTAGGCTGGGATGGGGAGAGTAGTGCTGCAGCTGAAATCTGTGGGGCTGGGCTACAGAGGGAAAACRTGGTAGAAATTGTGTTGCTGAGGATGGACTGCGGGTTGAGAGCTGCAATCTTGATAGGGCTCTGATAGGGATTGTGGGGCTGAGAGTGGGCCTAAAAATGGCATAGAAAAAATGGGATTGTGTGGAGCATTGAAGGGAACTGTGAGACTGAACCTGAGAAGCCAGCAGTGTCTGCCTATTGACTGGTTCATCGCTAGGCATTGGAAAGCTTAAGCTGAAATGGGTGTGAGCCTGTGATATAGATGGTGGGGTTTTGATTGAGATTGCAAATAATACAGTAACTTGCTATAAAGGGGACTGTGGGATTGGTGTTGGAATCCCTGTGGAGCTGGGAGAGTTCCAATGGGGCTGGGTTAGAGACTGTGGGCTGGAGCTGACTTGTTGCCAAAGCAGAGCCAAGGGCGAGATCCTGCCCCTTGAACCTGGAGCAGCCGGAGCTGGCCGTGCCGGAGTCACGAAGAGCTGGAGCTGGGAGAGCGGAGCTGGC
>NW_026624042.1:0-35066 GCF_030028575.1 Malurus melanocephalus
GTTCCCTTCTCTGGACACACTCCAGCTTCATGACAAAAAGCATCAACAGAAACACAGAGACCTGTTTTTTTGTTTCAGAAAAAGGGTTCAGAGCTGCACAGTTTGATTCTTCTGCCACATCTTTTGCCACTCACTCAGATTTATTGACAGTACAATCATCTCTTAGCTTCTTATCAAGAGCCAAAAAAAAGGTCAGCAAAGACAGGTGGATTAAAAGACTCTGTAGAAGAAGAGGACTCTGAGAACTGTGGAACAGCTCTGCAAGCCACACATTTCCAAAAAGGAGTATACAAAGCCTTGTGACCTCTAGCACTACCATGTGTCCCTTGACAAAACCACTGCAGAATCCAACAGGTAAAGCTTTCCTCATCCAAGCAGCCCAGTGCCCACATGGATGCACCATACTTTTGGCCTCACCTGACACAATTTCTCCTGGGTTTCTGCTTTCTCCTCTCCCAGTGTCCTCAGCTCCATGCACAGCTCCTCCCGTTGCTCCTCAGCTTCCTTCAGCAGCTTCTTTAGCCGGGCTTTCTCTGTGCAGAGCTCTTCATTGGCTCTTTCACACAAGTTCAGCTTCTCCTGCTCAGAGATCTTTGCTCGCTCCATCTCATCCACTTTAGCAGACAAAACTTCCTTCTCTTGCTCCAGCTACAGTCACAGAAGCATAGAGGAAATAAAGTACAGGACGAATTATTATAAAAGATTGGCTGAGACACAAAAGGAACACTGCCACAGTCAGTCAGTCAGCCTGTCCCAAGGACAAAGGCTGAGAAGCAGCAGCAGCTGGAACACCCGGCAACATCTCTGGCAACTCTGCTCACCTGCCACACATGTTTGTTCAGCTGCACTTTGTCCAATGCAAGAGCTTCATTGATGCTGCTCATCTTCGCTGCTGCAGCCTGTAGATCAGCTCTTTCAGCRTTCAGCTTGTTCTGAGCCCCTGTCAGCTCTGCCACCGACCGCTCTGCCTGGAGAGGAAAAAGAACAATGGGACAAGGGCAGCAACATCTCAGACTGCAGGAAGCAATTCCACTTCCCYRGGGTGTCTTGGACTTACTCYCAGGAYAGAGCTCCCAATAAGCTCRTGGGGACCAATGACCCTAAAGAGCYTGTCTGGTTGGATCACCATTCYCCAAGAAGAACAGTGTCCCYGTCTTCTACTGCCCAAAACAGTATCTGAGGTGATCTTGCTGGCACAACTCCCTCTCGCACAAGTGCTGCCTAGGAATAACGTGTCCATACCTTCTCCAGAGCCATGGCAAATTCATCCTTCTCTTGCTCCAGCAGATCCTTCTGAAGCTGCAATTTCTCTAGTGCCTGCCTCTTAACTACCAATTCACGCTGCAATGATGAGTGTTTTTCCTCAAGTGCAGCCAAATCCTTCATTCTGTGAAGAGGGGAAAGAGAAGGCTTTTATAGAAATACAGTCTATGCTACAAGAGAGGAGGAGGCACCATTTGTTCCTTTAAATTGGGTCTCCTCAAGCCCAGCAGTGCCCAGGGAAAGCTTTAACACTCACAGGAGCTCCTGCTCACGGCACACTCTCTCCATCCTCTCCTGCTGCTCTGCCTTTTCTGCCTGGGCTGACTCTTCCTTCAGCAGCAGCTCAGCATTACTCTGACGCAGACATGAGGCTTCTTGCTCCATTATTCCAAGCTGTTGCTGTAGCTCTTCTCTAGTTTTCTCGAGATTTTCACAGTCACTGCAGAGACAAAGTTCAGATAGAAGAATGAAGAGGCCTGAAGAGTCACCAATCCCATTTTCAGCATTCCAGGATGGAGCTGGGGACAGCAGGCTAATGAACACCTTGCTCTTTCCCTCCCCGCAAAGTCCTCCAGAGGCAAATGGAAAGGAAGGCAGGGTTTTGCCTTCCTTCAGTGAGAAGCAGTGGCTGGGAAGGGGCACCCAAAGAACAGAATTCAGGGGAGCAGCACGGTGAGAAGGAGGACTCTTCTACTCTAACATCACTATGCATCTCCCAGAGAGCCTTGAGAGTCACAGTAGAGCGTGAAAAGTCCTGACAAGATGAAGCGTGAGAGCCACACTGAAGCCTACACATGGTAAGGCAGGTAAGTTCTTCACCCAGAACCCCTCTGAACTGCCAGACCTGGAAGCAGATTGCTCCTGGAACACAGGAGAAGGAGGAAACACTCACCTTCTGAGGGTTTTTACTAAAGACTGAAGGTGCTGTTGGTGGCTGCTGGATTTCTTRCATTTCTCCTCCAGTTGCTCAAGCCTTTGCTGCACTTCTCTGCACTTCTCTTCCTGATGTCTTTGGTGCTGCAGCAGGAAATTGTTTGAGTCCTGCCTAGCAGAAAGCTCTTCTCTCAGGGCCTGCAGGAACAGGCAGGGGAAGAACACAAATGAGCAATAAGGAGCAGGGAAGGTGGCTCCAGACAGCTGGGAGAAGCAGCTAGCAGAAAGAGCTCCCCAGAAGGCAAAACCTGTGCTGAGGGAGTGCACAAGGAGAAAAAAGCAGTGGAACACAGAGCTGGGGAGACCAGCAAGGCAGTGCAGGATCAYGAGTATGAAGGCCAGAAAAAGCACCTCAAGTGGCTGAGAAAATGGAAAGGTGTCRAGCTGAGCGAGGCCTCAGAACTGAGCCTGGGGCCACTGTGGATGACAAGCAGAAGCTCTCACCCGTGCTGCCCCTCGCATCCTTGCCAGTGCTTCCAGAACCAATCCAAAGGCATGCCTCGTATCAACAGATCTCCGAGCTGAGAAGATGTCCCCAGAGTCTGCCAGGGAACTGTCAGTGCAGATAATGCTGACCATGCTGTCACTGTCGTCTAACACCATCTGAAAGCCCACATCCAGMTATTACTTTTTGCTCATCTTACTTATATTTCTTTATCTTGTTCTCTTTCTCCTCCCACTTTACCCCMGAGTCATTGAAAACTCAATTCTCTCATTTTTACAGTCCACAAAGAAGGTTTGTCCCTGTGGCTATAAGTACTYCAGGGATTTCTGAATACAGCTGTTCTTCATAAGAGTGAAGTGGCTGGAGGCTGCCTGAACACTCATTTTCTTGCAGCTGTGTAGAAGAGCTGACAATTCAACCCTTCACTRTTAAGATAACTTTAGGACTAAGCTAAGGTTACCCTTGAAAGTTGTGATTCTGGGGAGATCATAATGGTCACGGAACACAGAGGGAAGGAGCAGAGTTGGTAAGTGCACTGACCAAGTCAGTGATCTTTCATAGAGATCTGAAGAACRCCAGAGTCATTGCTCAAAGAGGGTGAGGGAATTGCCCAAGAAACACTGGAATACAAATGTCAGGTAGCACACTCAGAAAACACAGTCCAAGAGAGATCTTAGTGGGGTAGGGAAGGCAAAGGTACCRAAACTTCTGGTGACTCAGCTGAATTGTCACAGGACAGTAGCTCACAAGCTAGAACAGGTTCTGTGTCARAAAAGTGGTCTAAAAATTAAACAGGCAATGGCAGTTAACACAGATAGTACACAACATCTCTAGTCCCTGGACCAGTCTGTTGCCTTCCTCAACTACTTTCAAAATCAAATTTACAGGGRTGTGGTCCCTGTACCAACTCTCTACTCACCTCAGTGATATTTTTAATGAGCTTTTGAAGGAAAAGATTCTCTTCTTTGGCACTGTTAGTCAATGAAGCTGCAAATTCTTTCTCTATCCAACTTGATTCCTGAGAACAGAATAAATAAAGGGTGGGCAGGGAAGAGSTGCTCCCACCTGCAGCGTTCCCATCCTCAGTAACACTGTCACACCGGGAAGTCTCAGCTCTAGTGATTCCAGTATATTCCTGCCTATATCTATTCCATTTCTTCTTTCCTAAAACTAAGAAGACCAAGAGCTAGTGTTTATGGACTGCTATTAAACTGTCAGTTCCAAGGAACTCTGATCCCTAGAGATCTAAAGTCCCAGGCAGAAGTGCATTAGTGCCACCCCTCAGAGGAAAACACCTGAACTGTCTGCAGTTCCTCTGCCACTGCCTGCACCTGGACTCACTCCACATCTGTCAAACACACAAGGAATATTTTGGCAAGGTTCCTGATGTTCCCATCCACTGGGCATCTTTACCACTGTTTCTCTTGAGGAAGCCACACCTCTGTGTTCAGGCTGGAGAGCAAACACTGGGCTATCTCCCAGGTAAAGATAAAACATACTAGAATCTCCACTGTGTCGTTAAGTGTTTTCATGGTCTTCTCCTTCTCCTCGTTCTGCTTCTGAGATTGTACAAGCAAGGCTGAGAGTTCCATCACCCTGAGAAGAGAATGTCTACGTGCCATTCCAAAAGCTTTGCACACCAGCACCTGTTAAAAGAGCCAAGCAGCTTCCCAAAGCATAGCAGAGAAAAGTTCAATCCCGGAAACACAGCAAAGGCAGCATTCATCTCTACAGATTAATAGGCTTGATGTTGCAAAATGGCACTTCTTTCCCCCAAGGCCTCTGTACTCAGTCTTGCAAGGAATTGTCAACACAGAGGTGCCACAGTGCTTATGACGGCCCTGGGCAAAATCCTCCCAATTCCTTTGGCACAGCCCTGAGCAGTAAAAGGGCTGTACAAGAAACACATCTCTCTTTATGCTGGACTCAGTTTTTCACCAAGAATCRGTTAACAGCAAAAGCACTGTCAGGGGGCCATCTCTTTCCCAGTCTTGTCTTACATGTCGTACTCCATGACAGAAGAATTTCTGTCAGACAGATATTTTCTTCCATCCTTTCTGCTGAAGGCAAGAGTTTGACTGAGGACACAAACAGGGCTGTGCAGAATGGGTATGTTATAAATGTGAGCACAGCCRATCTGTGAATCCAGAAAGCTGCCACAAAAGCTAGTATTGCTAACAGCAAAGTTAAAACAYCTTTACCTGTCCTGAAGCTCTTTCTTCTCCATGTCCCACCTGACTTGTAAGGCTGTCACTTGTTGAGCTGTCTGATCTATTTTTGGTTCCACTTGCTGCTCTGCCTGATCCTTCAGGACAGGTTTACCCAGAGTGATGGACTCCCTGAGCTGCACACAGGAGTTCAGGTGGGAGCAGCTCACAAGAATAGATCCAGAAAGCCTCATTTGTTCYGCCTTGAGCTCTGACAAATCTCTGAAGATGAACCAAGAAAGAGCCAATGTTCACTCCACCATCTTTATCAGCTGACTTACTTGCGAAGCATGCAATCATCCATCAGGAAGAGCTGGCAGGCAAGGTGACATCTTTGCTGGGGACAAGTCATTTTATCTGACACTTGGGGACTAGGACACATCTTGACAGCTGAGCAATTACTTTACCAGGTAGTCAAGGGAGGAGTCTGTTTTCTCCTCAGATACAAGAATTAAGATATGGCACAGGCCAGAAGGCCTCAAGCACCTTTAATTACTCTTATTAACATACTCTAATTATCATTAATAGATGTCAGGAATTTTACCAAGGTATCCAGTTTTTATACAAAGGGATTGCACCCTTTAAGTGCCCACCTCGACTGCTAACAGGCTCAAGACCATCCCTACATAATARAACATTTCAGGAAGGTGGTGTAAGAACCAGCCTGAAATGCTGTAACRTAAAAGCACAAACAACACAAGGACTAAATAGCAGGTCAGGCACTCCACACAATACAGAAGACTTACAACTAAATAAGACAAATRGCTGACAGTAACCTAGAGTTTGAAATTGCATGCTGACACCAGAAGAAGGTACTATTATGGCTACACTATTTTTCTTGGTGTAGAAAGAAACTGGGAGAAAGGAACCTCAGAGAGCCCAAGAACAAGAAAACAATCATAAAAAGAGGTAKCAGACTAAACAAAATAAATTGGAAAAATGCAGTAACAGGGCAGAGAGGCTGTTCTTTCTCTCAGCAATGCTGGAACAGGAGTAAGTGAATACAAACTGACCGGAATAAATGTATGCTGGAAATGAAAATGGGAAAAATATGCATTAATGATCTTTCTCTTAGGAGCAGTGGAAAAAGAAACCTGGTAAGATTTTTTAAAGGCAGGTTTTCATAATTTTATTCAAGGGATCACTTTCTATGCTGCATGCACAGCTTCAGTGACATTCCTGTGCCTATGGTCATATGCCTACACATCACCACAGTCAGGGCCTGGGCAGTCCTCATGGGCAAGGCCCTTCAACTTTATCTCAGGATGAGGAGCGAACAGCTCTTCTCAGAACAGCCCAAAGCATGCTGAATGACATTGCTTCTGACTGCCAAAGGAGAAATCCTACCTCTTGCTGTAACTAATGCAATATCAATACTCAAAAAGCAGGACCTAAAAGCAGGCAAGCCATTTTTTCTGCAGGAGATCTTGCCTTAATTTCCACTCACCGGTCTGTGGCAGTCTTCATCTCCAGGAAGTGGCGGCGGAAGGTCACCACCTGACGCCACAGGCTGAGCAGACGGTTATGTTCCCCCCTTACATAGCTGTCATAAAGCTAAACATGCAAAGACAAAAAGAAATGCCAATTCAACCTTCACTGTCATGCAGCTTGCTCAGATAGGAAAAAGTAAACCATCACCAGGTGCCCTTAAATAACTACTGCACCAGGAGCATCAAGGACTGAAGAGGTACCATAGAAGCCCACAGCACCTGCCAAGGAGGGAACATCCACACCTCTCCTGTAGCAGAGGGTAGCAGCAAGGCAAGCTGATCATGACTAATCACCTTGCCTTGCAGAGGTGTCTCAGTCKCAGCAGAGGAAGACAAACTCAACAAACTCCAAGCCCAATGTCAGGCTGGCTAACAGGCAGTCAGTACAGTAAGCCTGTCTTGTTTCTCTGTTGGCYGCTTTGGATCTGAACACACACAGACCTCTCTGGTCTCCATTGCTCAACACAAGGATTTAGGAGCTAATAAAGAGACAAGGRTTCCTGTGACTGCTCTACAGTGCCCAGCTCTGCCTTCACAACAGAGCAGTGCAGTCACAGCAGGTGGGCATCTCTCCCCAGCACCATCTGCTGACACTCCTCCCTCCCACACCCCTGCCCAGCACCAACACATCCTCAGCAGAGCCACAGCTCCCACACAGCAAGTTTTCCATGCCAGGAACAAAACGCATTCCTATTCCCCTCTGGCATCAAGGCTGGCATTCTCATGTCATTCCTCACCTCACGTTCACTGCGCCATTCACTCTCCTTCARCTCCAGCTCCTCCCGGGCCCTCATCCAATCCGCCGTCAGTTTTCCAACATCTTCTTTGAGGGCAGAATTAACCTCACTGGCTTTATCGAGGTGCTCTCGTAGGAGAGTGTTCACTTCTGCCAGATTCTCACGCCTTTTAGAAAGAGAAGTAGCAATGAGCTCACTGAACAACAGCTCTCCAGCATCCCTGATTTTCCAGTTCCCTCAACACTGACTTTGCTGCCTGAGAAAAAGTAAAGGCACTTTCCTAGGGTTAACTAAGATCCCTCTGTGATAAGAACCTCATTTGCTTCTCTGTGCATTGAGCCTCCAATTTCCATCTATGATTTTGGTTTCCCTTTCAACCTTGACAATACCCACAGGTAAAAACTTGGCCTCCCTTCATCCTGATGGTCATTGGATATATCACCTTTCTCTAGCACTGTCCCAAGTCATTMATCTACCAAAGCAGAGAATAATTTAGGCTGGAAATGGCCTTTCAACTGGAATACACACACCAYCTCCCCTCTCAAAGCAGAGCCATTCAGCACTATTACTGCACCACAGAAAGCAGACTGGACCTTTCTCCTGTCAAAGCAGCTTGCCCAACCGCTTCCCTTGGGGAGACCAGGTAGCACCGACAGGTTTTCCCTCACTTCCATGAGCATCCAAGATACCAAGTATGAAGAAATGTTTCTTCCTTGTACCTTTGCTGCTCCTCTTCCACCTGAAGCAGTGCGTTCTCCAGGCTGTGGTCTGCTATGGTTTCCCACCTGCCGGGAAAGGATCCCTTTAAGAAGAAAGGAAATGTTTAGTCAGATGCTGGTGCTTCCTTCACAACTGTCAGCATCCACCATTTTCCCATCAATTTGTTGGATATCTCAGGAGCTCACAGCTTCTTCCAGGTGTAACAGTGTTGTGAATACAGGAAGGAAAGAAGGGGTATTACTCAGTGTACCYCTCCTCACTCTCCCAGTGCTATGTATCCTCAATTCACAACTTCAAGTGCTGGCTTTGACTGGAAGCCTGGGAATGCTCTCCTATTCTCCCACTCTCTGATTTCTAGGTTTACTTTAGCCATGAAGCAGAAAAGCATAGAGCCAGTTCCAGATATTGAACACAAGCCTTCCTGCCTTCCAGAATGCTGTTTCAACTGGTTCTTTCTCCAGGACAGCTGTGCCATGTAACACACAGCACAGTCCTCTCATAAGACCCAAGACAAATGTAACACCAATAAAGCACTCTTTCACAAAATTAAAATCCTCAGCTGAGTTTTCTGGACTGGCATTTCTGGGACTAGTGACTGCTCTAAGAATGGCACCTGGATAAAACACTGATGGGAAAACTCACAGTGCTTCTCTAAACCCTCAGACAGTAAAAATCTGCTTTCCTGACATTGGGAAGGAACGACCTCATTTGTGGAGGGTTTTCATTGGTCTGCATTTGGGAACATTAGATACACTCTCTTTAGTTCACAGCCTGCGCACTCACCCCTCCAGCTCTCACTTGCTGCTCCAACTCTCGACACCAGGTCTGGTACTGCAGTACCTGAATGGATACAGAGAATGAAGATGAGGGAAGCAACTTGTAATAGACTCTGCTCCTCTTGCATTAACTTCTGAGTCTGTATAGCCCAAACACAGTGATGCTGATACACTCAACAAGAAATCGCTGCAATACAGGGAAGCTTCACTTCAACATGACAGAGATTGAGGCGGAGTTTCTTTCACACGTAGCGCTGTCTGCTCACCTGAGATAGCGACAGCAAGCAGAACGACGGGACAGGTGCAGGCAGCTCCGCCTGACCTACGGCCCCACGTACCCCGAACCAATGTTTCAAGGCGATCCCTGAAGCGACCCAAATGAGCTTTCAGACTTGCCTGGCAAGCAAACCGACTGCTGCCCGGGACAAACCCTGCTATTGAGGAGGAAGAGCGGCGATGCTGCGGGCACCGAGCTCAGGAGGGGCCGGTGCGGGACGGGCGSTGCCGGGGCCTCCCCATCCCGAGCTCGGCGCCGCCCGCCCGGGGAGGCCCCGCGGGTTCCGCCGAGCTCCGCAGGCAGCGCGGGCGGCCCCGGCACTCCCTCCCCGCCGCCGGGCACCGCCCGCCCCTCACCTCGTCCTGCAGCTGCCGCACCAGCCTCGCCTGGCGCTGCTGCGCCTCCTCCGCGCTCCGCAGCCGCCGCCGCAGCGAGCCTGGGCTGCTCTCCCCGTCCCCCGCGCTGCCCGCCATGGCCCGGCCCGGCCCGACCGCTCCGCCCGGAGCCCTGCCCCGCCCGCCCCGAGGGTCCCGCCCCGCTGGCCACGGGCGGAGCGGTCCCCCCGGCCCGCCAGAGGCAGCGCGGGCTCCGTGAGGGGCGGGTCCCCCGGCTCCAGCGCGGGCTCCGTGAGGGGCGGCTCTCTCGGCTCCCCCGGCTCCCCGGCCCCCGGAGGCAGCGCAGGCTCCATGAGGGGCGGCGGGGCCTTTCCCGTGGCGCGGCCAGCGCTGCCCGCTCATGGCGCTTCCGCTCCGCTGCGCCGCCAGGGAGTGTAATTAGGAAAAAACAGTGATATGGAACTCCTCGCGTTTCATCGGGAATTGTTCTGAGAGTTAGTTAAGGTCATTGCTAAAAATACGTTTCATTTTCTATTTTGCTGCTGAATAACACWGACTTGTTTTYASTCCCTGCYTTTTCCTGTGACAATGCTTCATCACCGACATTCTGGTTTTTAAAGAGTTAGAACAAATGAATTGCCACCAAAATCCTCTTTGGTCAGCTCAGTAAATTTGGCTTAGGAAAGAGAATCACTGAATTTCTCCCGAATCTTGAATCRTTTAAACGTGTTTGTATCGTACAGACGAACGCCACCTGTAGGCGGCACCTCTGGCTAATTAACATAGTATACCAAATAGAGGGACTCTCTAAGAAAATAGACTTCAAGAAGTTTGAAATAAACCCCGTCTTTCTCTGATTGGTAATAGGCAGAGGTAACAAAAAGTAGGAAAAAAAAGTAATTTCCACTTAATTCWGWGYTGGGGGAATTAGGTACATCTGTGGWTCCAAGAAASAAAAATAATACTCCCACTCRGGACATTCCATGATTCTATGGTTCTGTGCTTTGTAGTTCACTACTGTTCGCAAATGTAGCCACGTTTCTTGATAACCAATGACACAATTATTGTTTTAGACTTCCAATTTTTTATTTAACACCACAACATTGTAGTACAGAGTTTTAAAATTATGCCACCATTTCACATGGAATTGGAAACATCATTTTGTTTGTTTTATCCTGTTTTAAGTATAACATCTGTAAGTTTTGAGTAATTATTTCTTTTTAAAAAGCACAGAACTRTTTAGTTCCTTCCTAAAATTATAACTTCACAATTTTAAAAACTGTCCCTGAAAAACTATGGTGCAGAGGTCTAAATCCTCACAGAAATAGAATGTTAATTAGTTTTAATAAGCAAAAACAATGTGACCCCAAATGGCCTAATATATAGAGTTAACTCAGTCCTATAAGTCCTTTCTAAAAATTAGTTCATCTGGGAAAGGACAATGAAATTCCTGCTAGATCGTTAGAATAAAGATTTCCATGTGCAGCTTTAACTGCAAGTGTGCAGCAGAGACCAAATTCTAACTCTTGGCATCACATGTCCAATATAGCCATTTATCCTCAGGGAATGACAATGTTTTCAACACCATGAAATGTTCCTCTGGCTCCCTAGTGGTCCCTTCCTCTAGACCATGCTGGACACCCAGAAGGGCTCACTGAGATTGTCTGAGAAGGTGTCACAGCTCGTGTAGGCAGAATCTTGGGATCTGGAGAACAGCAGACAATGCCTCCAAGGAGCAGRGAGCAGGTGGCTCTCCCTTTTCAGATCCCTGCTCAGTCTGTGTAAGGGAGAATGTGCTGTCACAGAACGGCCCAAGAGGGACAGATGGGCCATATGAACCCAGGCACTCGAGGGTGCACAGAAATTTGGCTGGTAGTGAGCAGTGTGAGGCTCAGAACACCTCTTCCACTATGTCCTGTGTCTGATCCAAAGCCTCACCAGCACGAGGATTTCCAGCTCCATACTGAAGATACCAGTGGAGTCTGAGTTTAGCCAGCTGGAATTGTTGCCTTGATGGGCSAGTTTCTATAAWGACACWGACATGGTTAAGGGGATAAAAAGGGTTTTACYCTTGGTATTTGGGATYCCAGCTGCACAACTCGATGGCAAAATGCRCACCACGCATAACATGGATACAATTCTTATAGACTTCACATKTTGGCATATCTATTTAGGATTCCCTAATAAGAAACTTAACAAATGAAATAATGCCCCCCTGTTCTAATRAATTTCCCCTGGAATGAGGCTAGAGCCCARTTTATACAAKATRTTTTAGAGAGAAGACTTCACCCAAGGCTGGAGCCTCATGTTTGGGATAGCACAGRGYACRCTGACTCCTTCCTCAGGATGTCTGGTCTSTCTGCCCAGCAGAACTCCTAAATTAAGCTGGAATATCAGGCTACAGGAATTACAAGATGCRGGCTAAGGGGCACAAGGGATATGTAAAGGGTGCAGAAATGTCTAAAAAGGTATGAAAGTATATAAAAGGGTACATAAAAAGGAAAGGCAAAAATCATCAGGCATCRGAATAACTCCACTTTGGTGTAAGGTTCATAGGGACCCGCAATCTGTGGATCTTGTTTGAGGTCAGCATCCATCCCTCTACAGCATCCRTGTTTCCAAGCACTGAGATGGAGTTTGCTTCAAGAAAGCCTCTTTTAAGAAGAGATTAGTTTGCACAGCTTGTTTTGCTTGCTTTTACTTTTTCTTTCTGTCTAACTCTGTCCAGCCCACTCAGGTATTTTAATCTCAGACACGTAAATATTCTTTGAACATGTGAATGATCATGCTTTTAATCTGATCTACTAAGACAAGGCCCATGTAATCACATTGTCCTACCTTTTGCTCTTGCATGTCCATCTCTTAAATCATCTGTTTGCAAATCTCAACCGAGTTTGATAGACCAAACGACTTTTTAAAGATACTACATTCTTACAAGCATTGTGAAAACTGGAAGCTGGATAGACTAAAAGTGGAATCTCARCATTTAGCTGTTTTTGTGGCTTACTGGCAAGCTGCTCAATATGCCCATGGCATAGAACCAGACAGAGCACAACACCCAGCAGAAAGGTGGGATACATGGGAAGGAGCAAATGATGGCATGGCTGGGAGGACCATGAGTTGGTGTGCAGTGGCTGCTGGGGAATGGTTTCACCAGAGGTAACCCCCAGGAGAAGCTGCTTTATTCTGTCAGGGAATATCAAAAGCACAACTGACATCAGAGGAAGCGCCATTAAATCAAAATCAGGAGGATCATGATTTGAATCTACCTGATTTGTGACATCTGTGAAATCACTGAAGTCTTCTATCCTTCAGTTCCTCCATCAAAACCAGTGAAGCATTCAGAGCTCCTCATATCATGCAGCTTGTTATTTRTGAAAGTAGTTTGGCACTTCTGATATGAGTTAGGGTGGGTGGGGAATGGTGCAGCACAYATAGATGAGGCTAAAAGGTGGTCTACCTTTTCCTTTTTTCTTAACTCAGAAGGAAAAAGCAGCTGCAGGCAAAGGACTGGGTTTAGCATCAGTGCAAGATGAGAGACGGGTCCCAGTAATCCCTGTTGAGTCCAGCCCAGTGCCTTTWTTCCCGAAGGCTCATTTAGAACAACAGTTCATTTTTTGCAGCTTATGAAAGGCACACTTGGGCCACACTCTGTTCTGGACAGCCAAAGAGCCGCAGGACAGCCGTGACCGTGAGGAACACTTGTTTCGATCTGCAGCCTTCTTGGGGCCCGGGGCCGGCGGCCCTTGGACATTCTGCCTCTAATGTTAAAAAAAAGGCTGGTGTTCAGCAGTCTCCAGAGGAAGGACGGGGTTCAGCCTGTCTCTGGCTCCCGAGTGGCTCTGGAGAGGGAGAGGAAGGAGAGAGAGGAGGAGGAGGAGGATGAGGATGAGGATGAGGATGCCGCCTGTAGGGTGCACTGCTACCCCGCTGCACCGCGCCCGCCCTGCGGGGCATTCCCTCCGAGAGGAGCTGCTTCTCCAGCCCGGCTGACACGGGCTTTTTTAAGCACAGCAATAAATAAGTGAAAATACCCTGGCTGCGGGCATRGCCCTATTGTGTTTGTGTAAAATTAAATGTTACCCTTGTTAAGCGCCTGCGTTACAACGCAGCCCTTCAGTCACAGGGGGACAAAGTGAAGCCACTGTAACAGTTCTCTGGAAAAAGAGAGACATKAATTACTTCTAAATTAGTTTATGTACGTGTCCAGTGGACTGTGTGACAGGTCTCAGTTGTTGATCTTGCAGTTTATCCTGTCTAAACGTGAAGTTCATCGAGGGCTGACGCAGAGGTCATACTGCCACTTGAAAAGGCATCCTCTGGAGTTTTGAGCCTGTGGAGCTGTTTCACATGAAGCAGAGTATGACTCATGCTAATGAAAAGGGTAAAGAAGATTTTTTTAAAGAAATATATCGCAGTTAAATTAGTTTAGACAGCATGACATCAGAGAGTAATTAAATAGGTTTGTTGGAATTCCGTTTCCAATTCCAGAGTTCAGGTTTGTAAAAGATTTCTGAGCACCTGCAGGCCTCTGTGTGTGAAATATTTTCACTGGAAAGGATTCAAAACTCAAAACTTTAAAAAAACCTTTTAACACAGAGGCAGCATTACGCCATTCTTCCTTCTTGGAAAAAAAAAAAAAAACCCTTGGATTTAAACAAGACTCCTTCAAGTTTTCAGTCAGTTTTACAGAAGAAAACGAGGTGGTAAACTTTCTCTTTTCAAGAACAAGTTCTTTATAGCTGCTAACTGAAGTCAGGGGAGATCATATCTGAGTACATGAGCATTTCCACTATGGGACTGGATACAAGTATTGAACAACGATATTTGAAATGTTTTAATCTCAAACGAAAACTATTTTTGCTAACTTTGGTTTTTAATTTCTTTCATGTTTTCTTCTGCCAAACTGGAGGAACCTTTTCTGATTTTTTCTTTAGTGGCATTCAGAGGAAGACCAGAGGATGAAAATCCTGCATTTTCTCACTTTACTGCTTTGGCATTTGACTTGGCTGTCTCTGGATCTAATTCCTGGAGCGCTGAGTAGTTCTGAAGCAGGCCAGGGTAATTCAGGATCTAAACTAGGTTTTTTAAAAGCAGAAGGAAAGGAGAGGAATCCCTCCGCACGGGCAGGTACACTGAGGACTGCGAGCCATGGATACAGTGCTGGGACCTCAAARGCCAGGACTAAAAGCAGTGCTGGGCAGACTGGAGCTCTGCTGGCCAAGACCGATGAGTCAAAGAAGGTTCCCTCAAGAACAGCAGCCACGGAGGGCAAGGTAGGACATCTCCCCAGCAGACCTTCTGGAGTAAGGACAGTGACTCCAAAGGTTCAAAATCTTAGCAGCAAGGTGGCTTTGAAAAAAACTGGCACAAGTACTACTGACACTGATTCTTTCAAAACCAAAAAGACTAAAGAGCCTGTAACCCAGAGGGAAGCTAAGGAAACTTTCCGACATCCCCCGATAACGCCACATGAATACATGCTCTCTTTGTACAGGACTCTCTCAGATGCAGAAAGAAAGGGTGTTAATGGAAGTGTAAAACTGGAGGCTGGACTTGCCAATACAATAACCAGCTTTATAGACAAAGGACAAGGTAAGCAAGGAGCTCGTGTGTGAGTGTGGACAGAGAGTGATGTCTGAGTGTGTTTATAAATGTAGAGAGTATTGGAAAATAATCATGCTTTTGTAGAGTCAGATAGCTCTTTCTAATGTAAATGAAATCTCACARCTTTGCTGCAGATTTTGTCCTCCTGCCTTATCTTGGAAAACTCATTTACAGGCAGAGCTAGATGGTTGTGTGGCAGCCAAAGAAAACATTTAGAAAGTATTTTAGATGCATATTGTTGAAAACCAATCGGTCTTTGCATGCTTAGGTGTTTAAAAACCTTTTGCATTTTTGTCTTTCTTTTTTTCTAGCTAGCTGGAAACTAGCTCATGGAAAGTGCTAGCGTTAGTCTGTAGTGTGCCTAAAAACATTTAATATGCTAAGAACAGAGCTATTCTGTGAAAAAAACCCACAAGTCTCAATATGAAAGGTCCAATCAGGCTTGTTCAAGGTAGAATTGTGAGGAACTATACTGCAGCCCCAGGAGTCATTATCCTGTGGGGTGGATGGATCWGTACTGGCTCAAAGCTTTCAGGTGCCACAAGGAGCCCACAGCTCAGCACAGACCACTAAGRGTAGTAACTTCTGGGACTCCAGAACCTGCAGTTCAACATTCCAGCTCCAAACACTTTTGGCAAATTGGGCTAGGGTTCACTTCCACAGGAGAAATAACCAGGCTCCCAAAGAATGATGTTCACCTCACCGCTTTGCCTGGGGAGCCCCACGTTGCTCCCACTGACCTTAGTAAGAGTTTCGTCTCGTACTTAAGAAAGCAACACAGGCTACAGCTGGTGGAGGAGTTGTGATGAAAGACTCACCCGGACTGGATTTRTTTGCCATCTCCTCATCGACAGCTTGGCTCCTGGGAAGGGGGGACACACTGCTCACAGTGCTGCACTCAGGTTCTCAGCTCGCCACTGGAAGGCACTGTTAATGTCACGTCACTGAAGGGCTGGCTCAGCCATATTCCTTACCAGCTGAAGCAAGCAAATGTAGAGTCAGGTTAATGAGAGGAAAGTTCTTCTGCCCAGTTTGAAAAATTGTGAATCATGCATGTTTAGTTAATACGGCAATTATCCTTATGTCAGGCAGTTCCTGGGGATGCTCTGGTTTTAAAGGACTAATTTGCTATTGAATCACCAGAGGGTAAATTTGCTCATGTTTGGAGCCAGCATGAGGCCTGGCCACCACTGAAGCTCTGTTTCAGGAGTTTAGGTAGGATAGAAGTGGTGAATAGGTCCTGTGAGTGCTCAGCCCTGAAAAAGCATTATTTTTCAATTGGTTAATCACAAGTTTGAAGGTAGAAAATGCCCACTGGTGAAAGAAATGAGATTTCTACAAGGCAGATTTAGAAACTCCTTTTCCTGGTGATCACTGAGTTATTTTGGATCCCTGCACAGAGCTGATCCCTTAGACAAAAATTGCTCTTTTTGTTCAGTGGGCTAATTAAGGCAACTTCTAGGCTTATAAACAAACTTGAGAAAAAACATTTAGAACTGARTAAGTGATATTGATCTATGCTTGATATATGTTTAAAAATGTGTRTGTGTTTTTTTAGATGAGCGAGCACCAACTATAAGAAAACAAAAATATATTTTTGACATCAGTGCATTAGAAAAAGATGGTTTGCTGGGAGCAGAGCTTCGAATATTGAGGAAAAAGCCTTCTGATACATGGAAGTCTCATTCTTCTGGAAAAACTTCCCAAGTGAAATTATTTAGTTGCTCTACAAACAGACAAGCATCAACACTCCTGGACTCTCGGACTGTCAGTATCACCGATACACCCAAGTGGGAAGTGTTTGACATCTGGAAACTTTTCAGAAACTTTAAAAACTTGGTAAAYTTGTGTTTTGAGCTGGAAACTTTTGACAGGGGGAGAGCTGTTGATCTCAGGAGTGTGGGATTTAACAGAACAGGAAGACAGGTCAATGAAAAGGCTCTGTTCTTGGTTTTTGGGAGGACAAAAAAAAGAGACTTATTCTTCAATGAAATCAAAGCTAGATCTGGCCAAGATGACAAAACTGTTTATGAGTACTTATTCAACCAGAGGCGGAAGAGAAGAGCTCCTCTAGCAACTCGGCAAGGGAAGAGGCCCACCAAGAATCTGAAGGCGAGGTGCAGCAGAAAAGCCCTCCATGTGAATTTTAAGGATATGGGCTGGGATGACTGGATAATCGCCCCTCTGGAGTATGAAGCRTATCACTGCGAAGGGCTCTGTGAATTCCCGCTCCGGTCCCACCTGGAGCCCACCAACCACGCCGTTATCCAAACATTAATGAACTCCATGGACCCAGAATCCACCCCCCCGACCTGCTGTGTCCCTACCAGGCTGAGCCCCATCAGCATCCTTTTCATTGACTCTGCCAACAACGTGGTCTACAAGCAGTATGAGGACATGGTGGTGGAGTCGTGTGGCTGCAGGTAGCACAASAGCTGCTCACGTCAGTGTGTTGTGGAAGGTAATAAGACACATTGGACATAACTTCCCCTCAAACAAGGTTAACTAGATTTCTTACCTCTAGGGTAAGTGTGTTTACAAGGACTGTAGCAATAAATCCAGTGTCTCTCCTTGGACACATTTCAGCACCGTTTGGATGCTGTCACACATCTAGATTTAAGACCTTGTGCCGCTAGCAACACAGGACTGACTCTAAGGGAAGTCCATGACAGAGAAGATGATACTTCTACACCTCAAGATCTCCTGCTTTTAGCCCCAAAACAGTGGATAAAGATGGTATCTATGAGCTGTGGATATGACCTGCTTGTTCCTTTGAACATTGCTCTTGAGACTGAATTTCTGTCTGGATTCCCATGTGCTTTGTCCATTCAAAAATGTGAAAAGAGTCTCGATGTCTAGAAGAGAAGGTTGTGGTCTGGTGTGCCCCAGTCTTGGTGTAAATAGGTGCACTGTAATATGATTTCTTACTGATTAGCTTTTGAAACTATGCATATATAAAAAAGGGGTCATTAAATATAATATGTTGGCTAAGTTTTAAGTTTTACATGAAGATGTAGATGCAGGAGGTACTTGCTTCCATGTATGTTTTCCTCCAAGCTACATATCTTTCTTAAGTATCCACCTTTCCATTATTATGTAGCAAAATATATTATTCTGTATAAGGTCCAAGTTGTTCTCAAATGCTCATAGTAAAAGTGTTCAATTATGGTGTAAGATGTAATAAATTATTGACACAGTGCTGCATTGTTCCTAGCTGTCCAACTCTGCATAATTATAATGCAATTAAGAAATTGTTTTATGTTTTTGTACAATAAATACAAGTGAAAGGGACTTTTCTGTGCAGCAGAATACCAGGGGTATGCAAAACATATCTGTGTATTTAGGTGCCAGAGAGAGAAATTGTTGAAAYGTCTGAAGAAAGATCTGAAAGGAAGGCCTGGTTTGATCTGATGGGGAATGATACTGTCACTTGATGTATTTGGGGCAAAAATGAGTTATGCAGGTGGTTGCAAAAGAGATATGGTGTCCTCTTATTCCACTCTCCAAGGGCTGTGTGTTTGTAAATCTCCTTTATCTATTCCAGACTTATCTATTCATGGATTATAAATGGAATTGCTCCTGTATGTTTCCACCCACAGAAGTGGTACCAAATGTTCAGCTACAGATAGATCAGAAAGCTCCTATGAACATCAGAAAGTACAGAGAAGTTTATCAATAGTACGAAATATAAATGCTAAGGTTTGATATTGCTTAGACCATCAGGTCATGAGATTTCCTGGCTCTGCACAGCATCAYTGGGCTGGGCAGTGGCTGGGAGCTGAGTACGGTCCCCAAGGTCCTCCTCTCAGTACCTCAGTCTGGATATGCTCCAGCTCACACCAGCAGCAAACCATCCTAAATTCTTGGTCAACAGCCAGAAATAGTGACATAAAGCTCTGCCCTTCCTCCTGCACTCTCTGGGTAGCTGAGCCTTTAACCAGCTTTACATACCTGGATAAGCAGCTGGACACCTGGGSAACCCTGCACAGCTGACCTGCCCTGTGCCCTCGCCTGCAGCCTGGTGATGCACAACAGCTCTGCAGGGAGATAAAGTCTGGGAGATTGGTTCAGCACTGTCATCCCTGCCCCAGGGACTGACCCTGCCTGGTTTTCCTGCCCCAGGGACTGACACTGCCTGGTTCTCCTGCCCCAGGGACTGACCCTGCCTGGTTCTCCTGCCCCAGGGACTGACCCTGCCTGGTTCTCCTGCCCCAGGGACTGACCCTGCCTGGTTCTCCTGCCTGGTTCTCCTGCCCCAGGGACTGACCCTGCCTGGTTCTCCTGCCTGGTTCTCCTGCCCCAGGGACTGACCCTGCCTGGTTCTCCTGCCCCAGGGACTGACCCTGCCTGGTTCTCCTGCCTGGTTCTCCTGCTTTAGGGACTGACACTGCCTGCTGCAGACCCAGGGTACCAGAAAGCTGCCCTTATCTGGATGGGGAATCCCCAGTGTGCAGGGCAGTGGGCATGTAGAATGACAAGCACTTAAAGCTGCTTCATAACAAGTGCATGAGAAATTCCAGCGTCTTATGGGCTTTTTTTGTGGGTCAGGGCTGCCTGCAGGGATCCTCCATCTCCCTTCCAGACTCTCAGTGTGCACTTTCCACGTCTTTCCTGTGCTCTTCCTTATCCTGATGCAGCCTCAGGCCAGGCCCAGCAGTTACTGACCCAGCACTGCTTATCTCCAGCCAGTCTTTCAAAACAACAAGCCTCAGCTTTACGAAAAGCTGATTTAGATATGATTCACMATTGCTATAGTAGGAGATAAAACATTTCCCTGCCCAGTGCAAGAGGGCAGCTCAGGCTTGCCTTCTGTTCAAGCAGTTATTTTCCTGCTCGTGGCTGCTTGTAGGTGACTGMCTTGCAGCTTTTAAAGCTCCTTCCTCCTGCACTGGCTCCAACTGCCTCCTGGAGAGGCTGCCTGAATGACCATCACAAAGAGCTGTCTCCTTTCTTCCTTGGGTGAGAGTGCTGCTCCCACTCTTTAGGGATGCTCTTTGCACATTCCTGGGAAATCTCTGCTCTGATGTATGAGACACAGCTGTGCCATGCCACTTATTGACTGCACAGGCACACTMCTCGATGGCTCAGAGTGATCATTCTAAAATAGCAAATACTGGCTATTTAAACACACTTGAAGCAAATCTAAATTAAGACAAGTTAACTCCTGGGATTAGGACTGCCAGCGTGGGMCAGTTTGCTTCAGTTTCACCTGGATTCRTCAGATACTSCAACAACTTTGGGGGATGGTACTAYGGGTTTTACATGACAATTTGGAAATCTGAGGAAGAATATTCCTGTTCAGTTCACACTGCAGAGCTAGTTACCAGCCTGAAGCTCCTGGTGAGGCTGGTTCCTGATAGAAAGTTTCTACAACTAAAGTTTCTCAAACCTAGTAGGTATAAACCTCTCTGAGGTTCTTGCTTCCTGTCCTTGTATGACTTTTTCAATGCATGAATAAAGCAAGGTAAAGGTAAATGTTATTTAAATTGAGTATCTATCAGCATCTAAGTGGATAAAGATTTTGCAACTATCCCAAAGCAAACAGCATGATGTGAGGAAAAGATAAAAGAAATACTGACTTATGRAAGTCTTAAAAAACTCCTTTTGGTAATAATTTAAAAGCCCACATTCTGCTTGGTGGAAGTTCTACCTAGAAAGGAAAAGAAAAAAMCAAACCACCAGTAGGTCTGTATTATCAGTTTAAACAAATTTGAAACTACAGACAGTAAAATGCTGGAATTATAATGGATTATTACTGCTTAAAAATTGTGTTTCGCCAAAACAGAAGCAGTTTCAAGTGTTCAGGTTAGGAGGTAACATGRCATTCAGTTTGCTTGGCTGGTCTCTCAAATGTGGTGACATCCAGAAKGGATGACCCTGGCACTGCTCAAGTTTGGTTCAGCTCAAAGTGAGGAGTTTATAATCATGGGCATAGGAAGAGGATAAGGTTTTTTTCACTTCTAAGTCTTAAATTGAGTATTCTTGGTTTATACTAGTTATAAACCAGTATTGCAATGTACAGAGTGTCCTTTTGCATTTACATTGTGAAATTGGTAAAAAACACTGGGAACTGCAGTTCAAGGCTATTTTATWCTGGAATGCTCTGCTGACTTTCCCCATGGTGTAAATGTGTACTAATCTAAAGGTGCTTTATTGGTCCATTGTTGGAGGCACTGGAATCCCCTGGCACACCATGCTGTCCACTCACAAATAGCTGCCAATCTTGTCAAGACTTTACATGGGAACCTGCAGTTTCAGTTACCTGGCACAAGAACAGAAACGGGCATTGAAACTTCTCAAGGGACATGAATGTCACCAATGAGCACAAAAGCACAACCCAGGCGGGGTTCATTCCATCCTCATTCCCCTCCAAACAGAGGGGTTTAGGAATAAGATGCACCTTGGAGTTGACACTCAGCGCAGAAACTGGAGAGAAACAGAGGATCTTGAATTGGCCAAGGAAGTGGTGGAGTCACCATCCCGGGAAGTTGAGAACAGCAGATGTGACACTTGATGATGTGGTTTAGTGGAGCTCTTTTCCAACCTGGATGGTTCAGTGATTCTACAACTGCAGCAGCTTGGCACTACTTTCTTCAGCCTGGTCATTATATAACGTGCAAGGATAGACACCCTAAATTATTGTTACGGCTTTCTTCCCATGGGTGAGTTGGTGTGAGCAACTGGATGGCAGAAAGGCAGAGAAACCTGAGCTGTAAAGCAATACAGGTTAAAAGTTCAGCTTTCCACCTTTATGATGGCAGGTTTCACTCTCTCACTGAGAATGCCTCATTTGTATTTACTTTTTAGGGTCATTATCTGTCCCACGAGAGTCTTTGTGAAGGTCCAAATTTCAAATAAACAGTACACTATAAGACAGGTATGTGTGGATAATTTTTGTTGTATTTGGCTAAAATATGGGTACTAAGCTCAATAGGTAAACATAAAAGTATGCCATTGAAAACAATGCATTCCCATTAGTGTTTGAATATGTGCCTAAACTCCATGTACACTTTTACATGGTTATGTCATTTCCTGTGTAAAATGGGCTTGTTTATACAGCAGCCATATGAAAGATGCAGGAACCCGCTATGTGGGGGCTATTTGAAGCTTTCTTTAAGAAACATGAAAACCCCTTGACCCTTGTATAATAAAAGGTGTTAAAAGATACTGCTTTTATAACATCTTAGCCAAGACTAATAAGAATGTACAAAGCAAACAATTTTTTTTTTATTCCATAGTCCTGGTCAATCATGTGTTATTTTATGGATTTACTATTGCTGTTGGGTAGTAAAATKATATTTAAAAATAAAATTGCAGGAGATTTCATTGCTTCTCAACAAATTCGGTAAAAAATAATCTGCACATTTTTTGAAAAACAGTAAATACAGAGCAGTAAATGCACTTAGCTGAGTGCACAGAACAGCCCATTTATTCTGTCATTCTGAGTTCACTGATGTCCCTGTTTTCCTGGTTGTTTTATTTCAGAACTAGTTTCAACTTTCTGCAATGATTTGGCCAGCTGAAGTAATGCAAATGGATTCAGTTTCCCCTGATGTCATTTTGAAGGGCAGAGCTGTCAAGAAAAAATTACTTCGTCAACAATAACAGTGATTTATTGGCTRACCCTCTGCTAGGGGACAGAAAACGTTCTTTTCACTGTTTTTTCACTTAGAATCTCTTTGACATAATATCATGAGCCATGCTTTGCCATCCAGGAATCCAGACTGAGCAGCCTCTGCCCATCATGCTCCCAGAKAAATGTCAATATACTAATTAAACTGAATTAAAATGAAGGTATTGCTTCTGCACATCCAGTTTTCATCTGCCTGTTTTCACACGATGCCATCAATCATGGCATTAAAYCAGAAATTAGCCTTTAACTGATAAAACCAGACACATTTCAGTTTGCTCATGCAAATGCCTTCAAAACATTAATCTTTCTCCAGAAATCTGGAAAGAGAAACATAACTTGGGTCCATGCTGAGAGAAGGGGATGGATATCTTTCCCGCAGCTCTMTTTTCTGCAAAGGTGAAACAAGACTCATAAACTTCAGATGGCAAAGAAGTCATTAACTCATAGGGTTGGTGATCAGGTTACAGGAACCCAGCTCGGGAGAATAAAGGGCTAAAGGCAGCGAGGGGAGCAACAGGAGGAGGTGCTCTAAGGGAATGAGGCTTGGGGGAGGAGACCTGGGGACAAGTGGCTCTCAGAGGGGACACAGATAAACAGCTCCACAGCAGGGCAGGACAGCAGGGGCTGAGACMAGATGAAAGACTGAAAAATAAGGTGGAGCAAATGCAGGAGCAAGTGGAGAGGGGATGCACCCCCAGGTGTACGCGAGCTGGGTGGGTGGCAGTGCTGCTGGGGAGCAGACACTTCCCAGGTAACAAACACCAGGAGGAGGGGACACAAACTCAAGGTGCACCAGGGGAGGTTCAGGCTGGACATCAGGAAGAATTTCTTCACAGAAAGGGTTGTCAAGCATTGGAAGGGGCTGCCCAGGGAGGTGATGCACTCACATCCCTGAAGGTGTCGAAGAAACGACGCGATGTGGCACTCAATGCTATGGTTTAGTTGACATCGTGGTGATCAATCAGTGGTTGGACTCAATGATCTCTGAGGTCTTTTCCAACCTAAACAATTCTGTGATTCTCTCTACTTCCTGCCTATCAGGAAAAAAACCCCTTATTCTGAGGACTTGGTGAATTAATTCTTTCTTTGAACTTGCCTGTCTTTGCCTGTGGCTTCCAGGGCTTTACTGGGAGCTCTGGCCCAGAATCTGCTGAAAGCTTAGAGCAAGAGCAGGCTTGCTTGAATTATGGAATCACGGAATTATCAAAGTTGGARAAACCTCCCAGATCATYGAGTCYGACCCTTAACCCAACATTRCCAGGTTTAYCACRAACTCAAATCCCCAGGCRCTACATCCACACGTGTTTTGATCWCCTCCAGGGATGGTGAATCCWCCACTGCCATGGAGGGCCTGTTCAATGACTGACCACAYTTTCTATGAAAAAAWTTTCCTTARTATCCACCCTAAACYTCCCCTGGCATAACTTGAGGCTCYTYTCTCTTGTTCTGTCCCTTGTTACCTGGGTGAAGAGACCAACTGGCACCTGGCTACAACTTCCTTCCCTCCTGAGTCTCCTTTTCTCTAGGCTGAGGCCGCCCAGCTCCCTCAGCCACTCCTCATGCCACTTGTGCTCCAGACCCTTCCCCAGCCCTAYTGCCCTTCTCTGGACACACTCCCACCCCTCCATGTCTTTCTTGTCATGAGGGACCCAGAAGCAATCCCAGGATTCAAGGTGCAGCCTCACCAGTGCCAGTGTGGGAGGATGATTCCTGTCCTGGTCCTGCTGGCCACACCTTTGCTGGTGCAGWACTTCAGAAGCTCAGCAAAGGGAAAGAACTTCTGACAGTGGCATTGAACAGTCAGAAACAGCAGCAACTTCACCACAACACTGACTGTGGCCATGTGTGCTGTTGTGGGAAGTCCAAACCAGCAGAGGTGAGAGACCCGAGTCTGGTGATGAGGGACTTTCATTAATGAGACTTTCAGGTGGATCACAGGCACAAGCAGTCTATCTTCTCCTAGCCATGTGCAGCCCAAGGTTAAAAGGTAGCTCTGGACATTACAAAGCACTTAACTTTGGCATTTTTGTACTTTTCACAGCAGTTCTTGGCTCCAGCAGCTGATTCAGAGCACTACAAGTAAGCAGCTTCCCCAAGAGCAAGAGRGAAGAGTTGAAGTGTCTGTGCTGAGGAGGAGCTGGAGAGGGACACCAGGGACAGTGTCCCAAGGGAGCCTCCTGGCTGGGGACAGGACATTTGGGTCTCTCTGTCCTGTTGGGATTCAGCTGCAGGCATGGGAGGGTTTTACTGTCCAGGGAAAAAAAGGAGTGGAGAGGCTCCTGTTAAACACAAGAGTCCCTAGATTTGTATTTATAATACAAATTAATACAAACTTCTACCTGGCTGGAGACACCAGGAAGGGAAGTCCTCATGTCTCCCACTGCTACTGGGAAAGTCACACTCCTGCCTGCCCYTGACAATTTGAAGCTTCCAAAGGAGGGTTGAGACAGACACCTACCCCTGCACACCCTTTGGGGAATATGTGATCTGACCTTGAGGAAGGCCTTAAAGTAAATGCTTCCACATTTAACTGATTCCTTGTACTTCCTGTGTTGTTAGGTAAACAGCAGTGGCTCAGGAGCATTGTGAGAACAAGAGGCAACAAACACTGAATATGAGGAGAGAGGAGAGAAAGAAAGGACTCGAGTAAGTGGCAGCAGTGTAATAATATTTGATCAGAAGGTTCCAGAAAATATAAGGTGGAATCTTCCAGTGGTATAGAAACTTTAAACACAAATTAATTCTTTGGAATTCTGAAAAATKACCTGCTCTTTATCTCAAAACACAGTGGAGTTATCTGTCTCTCAAAACGTAATGTTTTTGGTAAGAGAAAAAGCCATAGGAAATAATTCACTTCTTACAACAGTAATGAAATATTCCCCATGCCAGTAAGATAAGAATGTGATGGGGAGCATGTGCTGGCATTGTCAAAGTTTTAGAACATTTAACCTGCACCAATAAGCCTACTGATTTTTAATAAATCTTGGAATTTTGGGGAAATTCCAGGGGTTTGGGAGACTCAGGAGAAAAGGAACTTAATTCAGTACTTTCAAGGGGGACTATGCTGAACTGGCAACTATAAGCAAATTATGGGGCTGTTGATACTGCCTGAATCTCATCACATGGYTGAAGGGTGGCAGTTTAATTCACAGGTGATAAGGGGCAGGAAGAACAATGAGGATTGGCCTGAYGAGCTCTGCTTACCCCAGACAGAAACTTTTACTTCTGTGTCCCTGAAGTGTCAGCTCATTTTTCCAACAATCAGGGAAGTAAATACAACTTTAGGARTGACTGGAAGGGAAGTAGAGAATAAATGAGAAAACAATATGCAGCCCCTGCACACAACACTGAAACACTTCGGGATACAGAAGAACTGGAGRAGGGCAGTGAGAAGGTGTGGAAGTATGGAACAGCTTCTGTGAGAGGAGTAATTAGACTGGAGCCCTTCAGTGAAAGGTGACTGGATCAAGAGGGAGAAGTGGTGAGGGCTAAGAATGTGAACTGGGGGCAAGTTTTCTCCCAAACAAGAACCACAATGCACCAAATGATAGTGGCTCGAGACCRGCTTGAAGCAAGCAGAAAGACACTGATTCCTCCAGAGCAGCCCAGCTGCAGAACTCCTGAGCACACTCTGGCTGGGATGCTAAAATTCATGTGTTGAAAAAGAAAAAAAAGAAAAAAAAAGGAAGGGAAGTCCATGAAAAGCTACCAATCATGAGTCCATGGGGCTTTCTGAGCCCCTGGTAGCTGGAGGTTCAGAARCTCTGCCAAGAAAATCTTGCTGCAGATTTGTCCTGTCCTTATATTCTTTGCTGTTCCCTATAGAAGATGAGCACCCTGGGATCCATGGTCTAACTTGGCAGAACCATTCTTCTGTATGGAGCCCAAAACTTGGAGTGAACTGGTACAGTGGGACATCCTGGTTCAAACCAGTAGGACTTAACCAGACTTGGCACCTGTCCTGTTGGAGCAGAATGGCTGTCTGATGTGGTCTCTCTTTTCCCATCTTTTTTTTTTAAAGCCTATTTTTAAAGTTCTGTGGAATTAAATGACTCTACGTAATAGCTGGGTATTACATGTTTGGAAAGAGAGATCCAGGATTGATTTAAAGACTGAAAGTTTTAAAAAGTTCACCACATTCAGCTCTAGGCTAATTCTGAGAATATTAGCACTTCATTTTTTAATAAGCAGCTATTTCTACCTACTGTCCAGTTTCCACTTTGAATTACTGAATTGGCTTCTTTGTCTACTCCATGAAAAAACTTACTCCCATGGGTATTGTTCTACCTGTGCAGACTGTGAATGTTCTTCTTGGCTTTTTTTTTTTTTTTTTTAATTTTCTTCCCCTTTTTTTTTTTATAAACTGCTGTTAAACCAATGGAATTATTTTGTTTTCAGAAATGTTGCCTCCTTCCCAGGACTTTTTTTCCTTTAGACTCTCACTTCTCCAAATACTTTTAGTGTGTAAACACCAGAACTTATTTAATGTTGCAGTAACAGTCTCATCAATGCCACAGAGGCACTACTAGCTTTCTGCTTTTACTGGATTTTGACCTTTACAGTCTGGGGATCAGCTTTCCCTCAGAGSTCCAGCATCACATTAGGAATTCAGAATCAGCTTTCTATTATGCCTGACCCTGCTTTTCCATAATCACTGCTTTCTAATGAAAAGCTTTCCATTTTATAAGTTCTTGCCTCAGAGTTGAAAATYCTTGTTTACAGCTGAGTTAAAAACCAGTTCAGTGCCACTAAAAAGTCTCTGCTCGACAAGATTTATGTAATTCCTGTTACTCATTATGAAGTAAAAGTTACTTTGCTTTTTAGGGTGAGGAGTTGGGACAAGTGAATGTGGAACTTCACGAGTTGYCTCGGTGCCAGGCTCTGGAGCAGAGCACAGGGTCCCCACGCTGGAGGGGTCCCCACCATCCCATGCCTCCAGGAGGATTGAGCTCCTCAAGAAGTTATAGAAGAAAGATGCTGGCAGCAATCTGTACTTCTGGAATGGTGAGGTGCTGGGCTTCAAGAGCTGGGCAGGGGACTGGCAGAGCCCCTGCTGCTCACACAAATTCACTGAAACCTTTGGTCCCAGGACATTCTGCAGACATCCCAAGCATGTGAAGATCAAGATATGCTCTCTTTGGCACAGAAAGCTGCTCTGGACCAGACTCCTGATTCCTACAGATTTGGTTCTGCTGTCAGCCCTGGGAAGTACACATTCTCAGATCACTGGAGGAGGTTTGCAGCTCTTGCTGTGAGTCCATAGGGCACCTCTGTAACCTGCTTGTAACCTGCTTGTAACCTGCTTGTAACCTGCTTTTAGCTGCTTATTCCTGGCAGAGGTGCATGTGCCATGCCAGAGTTCTCACCAGTGCCACGCTCTTCCCACAGTGCCAGCTGTCTTGAGGAGGCTTAAATTCTGGACACTGGGCACTTATTGTTCATTCAGTGGTGCCCAGTACAGACACCCCAGAGCAGCACTCACTCCCCTGGCCCAGCAGGAGCTGTTCAGGCACCCCAAGGGCTCCTGGGCTGCTCCAGCCCAGCATCTCCAAGAAGCTGTTGGACTGCATTGCTGACACAGCCCCTCTAGTGAGGCTGGGCCTTTTCCATGTCTTTCTGGGATACAGGGAATACACTGACACTGAGTGAGCCATCCTGCAGCTCAGTCCATCAAGATTCTCCAAAGCAGCAGGAGACTCTCCTTGCATGTCCTATTTACAGCAAGGGGCCTTGTTGGGAGCCCTGTGAAAGGAGGGAAGAAGGAATGACTGCTGGAAGGTGGTGGGATGAGGGATGGTGGGGACATTTCTCAGGGAGAATTGCTCCATCTTTGT
Source organism: Malurus melanocephalus (assembly GCF_030028575.1). Taxonomy (NCBI): domain Eukaryota; kingdom Metazoa; phylum Chordata; class Aves; order Passeriformes; family Maluridae; genus Malurus; species Malurus melanocephalus. The sequence goes on from NW_026624042.1 coordinate 28,258, forward strand.
TAGGAACGGGTGACAGCGTGTCTCTGCTAGATTATCCCGGATAGCCAGACCTTGCCCCATATTATATGGCTTTCATCACAAACATAAAAGTACTTGGTATAAAACAGAAGGTCAGGAAGGTTTAAGACATAGTATATGAGAAAACATTTTCCAGATTTCAGCTTCCTCCAAGGTAATATGCAAGTGTAATTAAAACAGAACCTGGAAATATAGAGTACAGTACCCTATTGAAAGTGTGTTGTATGAGCTGAACTCCCTTCATTGATAGTTTTCCAAAACACACAGCTGCAATAATCTTTATCCAGGAGAAGGGAATAAATTAAGTCTGAACACCTCTGCATATAGTACAGTACAGTGTATAGCCCTGCACCCCATATAACCTCGGAGAGGTAATGGAAAGCTGAAGGAGGCGCAAGTGGAAAACCTCTCTGACCAGCAAACACTTTCTTCTTCTGAAAGCAGACAGATGGGAAGAAAAGGTCATGAAACAGAGGCAGCTTAAGTACTGGGATGTCTCGTTTCTGCTCAAGTCGTTGAGACTCTGTGGTGGCAGGGTGCCAAAGCACACTCCAGGTTTGACAGGTGGGGAGGGGAACGTCCTGGGCTTGCCTAGCAAACAGGGAGTATTGATGGCTGGCTAACGTGRACAAATAGGAGTTTATCATATTTAACAGTAGCAGCAGCCACTAGGATATAAAAGCCTGGAAAAAGTAACCAGGTCCTATTTCTACTCCCCCTGAACAGTTCAGCCATGGAGTTCAGGTTGTGCTTGCCAGGCTTCACCAAATTCAGCGAGGTGCAGCACTGAGCAGCCTGTTCTGCTTCACGTCTGCTTTTCCTCCTGCACACTGGTGCAGAAGAGGGGTAACTCCCTTCTGGAGACCAGAGCAAGGATTGCTTTGCACCTCTAGCCAAGGAATTCCAGATCAGGGAATTGATCTCCATACTTGCCAAACCTTACAGGGCCCATAGTGAATTGTAAGGATTGTACATTTATTGAAAAATACATCTTAATTTCATATTTTCAAATAGCATTTTTCCTGGGAAATGGCAAYAGAAAAATGTATGCACACTGACACTCCAAACTGAGTCTTATGGAGAGGACTAAGCAYCTTTATGTTGCTAAAATATAATTTACTTCCATTAAAAGTCCTTTTTCAGCTTATAATGTAGTCCTAAAGGCAGACTGGGCCTCAAAGTGTTCAGATTTACTCCATTAGAAAAAGAAAAAAAATTTGCAAGAGCAAAGTATGACAAATTCGTTTATGAACTACCAGTTCAAGTTTAGAAATGCCCTTTCCTTCAGCTACAGCCAGAGGCAGGAACCCAGTGAACCCGGATTTCCTCGTGTGGTCAGATGGCCCCTCACCACACTGCTGGAACTCCGAGTTCTGCTAAGAGCAGTGCACACACATCCAGGAAAGCTCTGGAAGAAGTCAATCCACATATCCCAGTGCTCCAAGGTATATGTTATCACTGATCTACACTTCCAGTCTTAAAGGAGTGCATGAGATAGGACGCAGTACCAGATCCACACCGGCTCCGGTGGTACATACAAAGCCCTTTCAGAACCTGGAGCACTGGGAAAGACACTCCTGTAGTTATGGGGGCCAGCTGGCACTTCTGCACTATTGGCACAGGACCAGAGTTAATAAGACCTGCTGGACCTGAACTGAGTTTTTTTTCTATTGGGTTTCTCTTTATCAGGATCTCCAGAGCATCCTGGAATACCCATATAGATTATTTTCCCTCTTGTTACCTAAAATGTCCCAGCACTGCTTGGCCCAGGTAACATGGACAGATCCTCTTTCCTCACACRGCCATGAGATTCCTCTGACATTCCTTCTGCAAAAGCAGGAGCAGGTGGTTAAGAAGGAAAATCAATACAATTTAAAATCTGTATTTAGACAGGAGTTTGAGCAGAGAAAAGGTCAGAGTTGAAAGATTTGTACTTTTGCCCTGGTCTAAAGCTCTGTTTGTTTTTCAGGAGGGAGCTTCTCCCAACAAATGTTGGGCTAAGAGTTGCCTTATCAAGTTGATTTTGATTCTTCATGTGCCCAAGAAGAGAAAAATACAAGAGGCTGCTACGGGACTTTATTTCAAGATGTTCAGTTAACCAGCATAGTTAACATTTTAAAATATAAAAGCACAGTCCTGCACAAAAATGATCAGTCTGCTTTTCTGTGGAGAAAACAGGAAAAGTGTGTGCTATGATAACATTGAAAAAAATTATGTGGTGATGAGGAATGAGGAGGACAGGAAGAACAAATATTTAAATGTCTTTGTTTAGAACTTASTTATCATTCCTTGTTAATTAGGACAAAAATGAAAGAGAATTGTAATAATGCCCACTGAACCAGCCTGGGGGAGGTTAAATGCATAATTTCAGGACTGTAGTAGCCCAAGAATCTCTGTACAGTGTATGGAAAGCCTTCTGATAGTGGACAGAAATACATAAATTAAGAAAACACACAGAAAATTGGTTCCCYGGTCAGTTAGACGCAGAGACTCTGAGTTCAGAGTGGTCTGCATGGAACATTATCCCTGCAGGAGAGAAGRAATTGGGGCAAGTAAAAATTACCAGGAGAGGTCATAAAGGTGCCTGTGTTTGAAGTCTGAAAAGTGGAAAGTCCAGGCAAGATTCAACCTGGAGATTCCAGGTTAGATGTGCGTGTTACCAATAAGATTCTGCAATTCTTCACTCTCTCCCCTCTGTGCCTCTGCCCTCTGCAAACTCCAAGTCTGTGCTCATTGCTGTCTCCACGTGCCAGTGCCCAGTGAGTCTCTTATTCTCCACGTGCACATCCATCCAGCCTTACCACTGCCTGTGTTAGCATTTTCAGGGAAAGATGTTTTTCTGTCCCTCTTTGTTTTCTGTTCTCCTCCACTTAAAATCCTCTCGACTGCTTTCTCCCAGCCCTTGATTTATGGCCCTTTATCTCCTCCCAATAACAACCGCTCCCTCCAGCCTCTTGGAAGGGTAAACTCAAAGCCAGGTCAGCACATGAGAGAGAAGACAGGATTGAGGCTAAATCAGAAGGCCCATTAAGTATAATTTATTACTCAATAAATTATTATWATAAATAATAATAATTKTATAGTTCATTATACMCATTAAATATCATCATACCCTTTCTGATCCTTCTTTMCTGTTCAGCCACATGAACACGAGGCCATTTTTGATGTTTCCCAACATGTTTCAGCAAACATATGACAGTGAGTTTCTCAGCCTCTTTAGCAGCCTCAGGTGATAATCTCCCAGGAAGAAGAGAATCTTCCAAATGGAAGATTATCTCAGATGTAAGACCCACACAGCCGTGGAGCTGCCCATTGAGCAGAGCTGAGTGGAAGAGCTTGAGGAGCAAAAGTGTATGTAAAGGGGAATAAATTGCCAGTGCTCTGACTGAGGGAATCCCTTCAGAACTGAAACTGAAAATTAAATTCAGGTCCACAGCCAACTCTTCTGGCTTCACATGCCATCAGAGGCTGTGTTGTTCTGTTCCCCCAGGGAGCTATGTTCAGCCAGACTGACAGGGAAAGAAAGGGCTTGGTGCTACACGGAGCAGTGACAGGCAGAGGAATCTTAGGCAGGACCAAACTTTCTCCAACTGAAGTGTGTCAGAATCCTTCTGTGTATCATTAGGTAGGACTAACACAATCCCAGGTGTCATTATTTATCAGACACAGTTCTGAGTAGGAAAGTGTCCACTGTGGTGGACAGACCATATCACACCATTGAGAGACTGCTRGTGACAAGAGCCTTTTCTCTGCTACACACTGTAGGGCTTCTATAGCATCATAATTTTTAATGACTGTAATTAATGGCAAAGAGGGTTCAGAAAAGTGTAATTCTCCTCCATGGCCTTTCTCACAAAAAATTGCTGTTAACAATGGTATTTAATATTGCTTTGAGTGTAATGCACAAAGGGCAGCTTAGCAAATAGAAAGGAACAGAACCAGCTTTAACCTTCCTACCTGGAATTCACTGCAGGCACAAGAATGAAATGAAATGTAGCATTTTCCCGACAGAGATCCACAGCTCCCCACATTGTTCAACATCCTGCCTCGTGTCAGAACAACTTACTCACTAAACACCTTGTCAGACACGGTTAAACCCCTTTCAGCAGATAGCTGTGGGGAGTCAGAACATCTTGRGAAAGACCGGCTGCAAGCACAGGTATCTGGGATGCCTGTGGATAGGAAGTCCAGACAGGTGATTCCACTGGCCCCCTGAGGCCTGATATTTAAGAACATATGAAAGATTTCTAAGGACTACTGTGAAGTTTCAGGGCCATTAAAACAGCTGCTACGGCCCTCTTGAGAAGCTGACATCCCAGTTAACATGCTGGGAAAGAGAGGAGGAGAATATTATAGCTCCCCAAGCCCTCTCTGCCAGCGCTGCTGCCAGCAGCACAGCCTCGCTCCCCATCCCAGCTGCTGCTGCTCACATCTGCACCAGCACTGGCGTTTGTGAGGTGATGTGGATGTGATCCAGATTCAGACTAACCYGGCAAAACAAGCCCGCTCAGTTCATCCTGTTGGGTCACTGCTCAGGCTCTCTGTGGCCTTGTGAAAGCCAGTGCCAGCAGCAGCCAGGAGCAGGGAACATGCGACAGGGACAGGTGGGATGGCTTTTGGCAGGGAACACGACAGGGACAGGTGGGATGGCTTTTGGCAGGGAACACGTGTCAGGGACAGGACTGGATGGCTCCTTGCAGTCATATGCAGCAAGGACAGGCAGAGTGGCTCCTGCCAGGGAACATGCAGCAGGGACAGGTGGGGTTGGCTCCTGGCAACAAGGTGCTGGCTCTGAGGGACTCTGGGTGAGGTTTTCCGCCGGGGTCTCCTGGTGCTGTCCCAGTGCTGACACCTGTGCAGGCTCACATGGATGCAGCCAGGATGGCCTGACCAACCTCAGCCACGGGCTGCTTCCATGCTGCCCTCCCTGCTACCCCAGGGCACAGCCACCAGCCCTCAGGACATGGATGACAGCAGTGGGCAGGCATGGATTTGCCACCTGTGCACCTTCCAAATCAAACCCCAGCAGAGGCCTGGAGCCTCCCATACTGCTCCAAAATGTGGAACACATCAAGATTATCTTAAGTCAAGATGTTCTTTGATGCAAGGTTTTTGTATACTTTCAAGCCTAATGAGCAAGAAAGGAGACCTCATCAGTGCAACAGGAAGCAGGAACATCCCCTACCCATGCACATCCTGTAACTAGGCTTTAAAGATGAAGTAAATTAAGATGTTGATGTAAGTCTATGTCTACACTGCTAACCTGGCAAAATACTCAAGGTCCATTTATCCTATAGGTGGACTATGTTCATTATAGTACTAAAAATCACAGGTCAAAAAACTCCCAGCTTACATAACTTGTATGGAAACGACTAACCAATCCTAACAGAGGGGCTGTACTTGGGAAGTTACTAACTCTGAATTTCTGTGTCTAAATAATGCTGCACAAAGTCTGCTGGGGCATGCTGGGTTTGTGGAATATCACCAAGCACCCAGGCTTGCACAATTCTGAAATAAATAATCTTGCTGACCTTTACTTCCATTGGGCAGACCTTTACTTCCATTGGGCAGATCATATCCAGCACCAAGAGTAGGACTGGGTGCTTCCTTTCTCAAGGGAAGGTGGTGTCATTCACATGCAGATCCCAGTTCCAGCATCAGAGCTCAGCTCCAATGYTGAACATGTCCAGAGATTGCTGTAACACAACAAATTCCAAGAAAGGTCTTGCTGGCCTTTACCTCCCCTTGGGCAGCCCATCATCTGCACCTGGAACACAGGGGATACTTGCTTTCCTTCCCACGGAAAAACACTGTCATTCCCATTCAGGGGCCGGCCCATCACCAAAACTTATGATACCACCASCAATACTGAATACATCCAAGGATTGCTGACACACAAAAGGTGCCAGGATAGAAAGGTCTTGCTGACCTTTACCTCTACTAGGCAGGTGATCACCTGCAGCACTGGCAAGAGGAACAGGTGTTTCCCCTCCCAAGGAAAGGTGCTTTGATTCATTTTCTGGACTGAACCTCTGCACTTTGGTTGCAAAAATTTGCTCCACAATTTGCTCCAAAACTGAATAGATCCTGGGATTGCTCCTACACAAGATGTGAGAGGTCAGAAAGCTGTTGTTGGCCTTTGCTATTGAGGAATAAATCTGGTCCAGATGGCCTGCAAGCTGCAGATTGAAGTGCAAATTGGAATGCAGATTGAGCTCATGAGCCATGATTAACAAAAGGCATAAAGACTGGTTCAGGTGACTGGACACTGAGAAACATGGCAGGAGCCAGGGAAACGGATGGATACAGAGAGGGATGGGAGCTTAAGTCTCAGGAGGAAGACCTGAGACTTGTGTGCATGGACTGTGAAGGCGTGAGAGCCCAGGGGTTCAAGGTCCCTCCCTAGAGGCACCAGCTCGAGCTGTTTCTGTGTTCCAGCACYGTGAATAAATTGTTTAGTGGAATGAGACAAGGTGAGACTGCTATGGGAAACCTGGTCTGACTGTGAGAGTGGGGAGCGCAGGGAGTCAATGGGGGCACCTTCAGCTCACTTGAGCTGCCCACTGGGAAGGGGATTCAGTCCCAGCAGGAACAGTCTCTGGCCTTTAGGAGTGTGACTGCCAAGCACTCAGAATGGTCAGAATGGGACATTTCCTTAATATTTACCTCTCATGGGCAGCCTATAACCTGCGCTTTAACTATTGGGGAACGCTGCTCTCCACAATTACATATAACTCTTTCGAGCATGTAATTATCGTTTTGTTGCACACCAGGGAAGGCTCCCGAAGCTG
>NW_026624042.1:35500-163324 GCF_030028575.1 Malurus melanocephalus
GGGGCAGGGCTGCGCCGGCGGAAGCGGCGCCGGGGGCTGATGGCGGCGCTGGCGCGGGCCCTGGTGAGCGAAGGGTGGAGGGAGGGAGGGCAGGAAGGAGGGGAGAGAGCGCTGGTGCCGAGGGGCGAGCGGTGCGTGGGGCTGGGTTGTCCCCGCTCCGCCCCTGTGGCGGCCTCTCCCGCTGCCCGAGGGGAGTCGGCGGGGGCTGCTCCCGCTTCCCGCCCTGTGGCCTCGCACCCGGTCTCTGGCGAAGCAGCGGACCGAGCTTTCCCCGCGGAGTTTATGTGTGCAAAAGGGTTCCTGTGGAGTTGGAGCGTGTTCAGGGATGTTAGCCCCGTGAGCGGCTGAGGGAGCTGGGAAAGGGGCTYAGCCTGGAGMAAAGGAGGCTCCGGYGTGGGGAGGTTTGGCTCTCCGCAACTCCCTGACAGGAGGGGCCTGCCAGGTGGGGTTCGGACTCTGCTCCCAGGGAACAGGGACAGCATGGGAGGAAAMAGCTTCAAACTTTGCTAGAGGAGGTGCAGGTTGGACATCAGGAGGAATTTCTTCACAGAAGGGGTGGTCAGGCTTTAGAAGGGGCTGCCCATGCAGGTGGTGGAGTCACCATCTCTGGAGTTGTGCAAGGGATTCGGTGCCATGGTCTAGCTGCCATCGTGGTGTTGGGGTCATAGGCTGAGCTCGATGATTTCAGAGGTCTTTTCCAATGTAATTGCTCCTGTGATTCTCTTGTGTAAGGGTTTGGGCACCTSGTTAGGGCTGGAGACATGTGTCTGCCAGTGGGACTTTTCTGAGCTCAGTGTGTGCCCTGTGGGGTGGGCATTGCCCTTGTGGGACCTTCCCCTCTCACTCCGGGGCTGTTTGATAGCAACGATAGTGTAAAGATTCCAATTCCTGTGTTASTGGTCAGGCACTGCCACACCATCCCTGGAAGTGTTCAAACACTGAGGATTTGGCATTTGGTGACATGGTTTAATAGTGGACCYGGCAGTGCTGGGTTAATGGTTGGACTTGATCAGCTTAGAGGGCTCTTYCAGCCCAAATGGTTCTGTAATTAAAATTGAAAGTGTTTGGGTTCCTGTGAGTGTGTGGATTTCTGATCACTTCTATGCATTTGTGTGCATTTTTTCTATTATGCCTTTTTCTATATCTTTGAAGCATCTGCAGCAGAGCTCCTCTTTTTAACATGTTGTCTAGAAAAAGGAATTTTGTACCTGGGTCTGATCTTACGTCACCACACAAATACAGGGGTGGCAGTGCTGYTAAGTGGGGACAGATTTCCCAGGAACAGGAAAGCCTTTGGTCAGGGGACAATATCCACTTGTGAAGTAAGTYCCCCAAATTCTCGGAGCTGATGGGTGTGGTTTCCCCAGGCATGGTGCRCCCTGCCCTTTCCACTCTCAAGATGAAAGCAGCCAAGCACAAACCTGCCCAAGAGCAGCTGAAATGCAGCAACCTTGAGTTCCTGCTTTCTCCTCCCAGCTCTGCCCTTTCTCCGTGYTTTGTCCTTGCTCTGTTGCCTGCCTTTTTCTTGGCCCCCATGATTCAGATGCTGGAGCAACAGAACAGTGGCAACAGGTTCTTGCMGTTTGAAAACATTAAAGAGGCAGTGGTCAGCAGACAGGGAGGGGGGGAGTCCCGCAGGAAGGGAGCAGGGAGAGCAGTGAGACACCAGATGGGCTCAACTGTTTGTGGAGCTGCTCCCCAAGGGCAGGGCTTGCAATGAAAACCTGCTTCTAAAGGGRATTTGCCTCCTGGGCTTACCTGTCCTGGCCAGCTCCTCGCCCAGCTGCTGCTGGCATTCATGTGGCAAAGTAAGCTGATTCGACTTTTCAGCCTGACCAGAAAGGTTTCTCTTTAGAGAGGAGATGATGTAGTTATCTGCCATTTTTGTGATCTGAAGTRTGCTCAGCCTCCGCTCAAGCACTGCTTATCCCTGGCATTTCTCAGCACCTGCTTCTGCATTAGAATTTCATGGTTGCTTAATTGTATGAAAGCAAGTCTTCAAACTTTCCGTGTCTTTTCTTTCTACTGTAAATAAGGAAAGTTTTTTTTTGGTCTCACTTCAAACTYCTGGTGTATGATACAGCCCTGACATTTCAGCTCTACTCATTAATGCTGGCATTATGATAAATCTGGCTTTTGCCCAAGATACCTTGATAAATAACTTGTCTGCTACTTAAGAATTTTCCTAAAGGTTGCCAAGAGGATTTAGAAGACTATTGATATTCTTTCATCTCTCTTGACAAGGCAGCTGTCTGCAGACTATTCCTGAGTAATCCTGTTTAGTTTAGGCTTGGTACATTTTCTTTCTGCTAAGGGCAGAAGCAAAAGTACCACTTGTAATTTGAAAGTAAGGCTGTGTTTTGCAAACGGTGATGCTGGCTTAGAGAAAATTCCTTAGCTCTTCATGTTCCCTGGTGTSTGTTTTCTTTATTACTAGATTGTTTATCACATCTCAACTTCTAAGTGTATTTATGCTGATTTTATGTTTTGATATGTCTCTGTCTAGTTTTGTTGGAGTTGTGCTTTTCAACAGCTCTAAACCTCTAAGCTGTACCCCAACCTGGTCACGTTTTCCTTCTTATTACAGAGAAAAAGCCTCAAAAATGTTCTGTCAGATCCTTAGAATCTTGTAGTAATTGTTTACAAAAAAATGTTTCCTTCCTTCTCATTGAAGACTGTGTTAAACTGTTTATGTCAGAGCACTGGATTGTCTCAAAAATCTTACTTTGTGTGACTCAGCTGAAATGGCTTTTTGGATAGAAATGTATCATTTTCATAATTTCACTTGCYGGGCRGTRATGGCAGTGATGTTACATCCAAGGAGCAGAAACCTGAGTAGTTTTGCTGCAGTAAAAGTGGGAAAGTGTAGAAGCAGTGAACACTAAGCACATTTGTCATGGTAGGGCATCTCTCCCTTTGCAGTTTCTAAACCCCCAAATCAGTTCCTTTAATGWATCCAAAGTGGAGCTCTGGGAGGGGTGGAGGTGCAGCCTGTGAGGCCGATGGCTGCACTTGAGGGACAGCAGTGACTGTGAAGGTCACAGGAGGGCAACAGGARCTCAGGGTTGTTTTGTGTCTGTTCCTCCTCATCTGTGGGCATATGCTGGTCTGTGTTGTCCTTTCACTGGGCACCACTAAGGACAGTCTGACTGCCCACCCCATCAGGTATTAATACAAATTGAAAAAAATTCCTAAATTCTTCCTTTCTCAAGACAAATTTTCTCTTCATATGTTGGATGCATCAGTCTCTTAATCACCTTCATGGCCAGTGGAAAATGAACATATTTTTATTAGAAAAAGGCATWTCAATTCCAATGATATATGCATTATTTCCAGTATTAATGTAGTGTATGTAATGAAGGAGGCAAGTACTGTACTAGCTTGAATATTGCAGAAAGTGAGTGGTGCAAAGAAAGGCCAGGCAAAGAAAGCCCCACCTCTATTTTGTATTTGYTGGCATTGTCATGACAGAAAATAATTACCTTCACTGAAATTTATTGGGACAATATGTGCTTTTGGGATACTAAAATTCTTAGCTGTGGCTGAGTAAAGTAAAACAAAGATGCATAAAAGCTGTGAGTTGGATGARGGCTTTTTAGAGCTCACTCAGTCAACTGAAGAATACGTTTTAAGCATTTGGAATTTATTGTATAGACAGAAAAGTTGTGGTGTGGTTTTGTGATGTAGACAGCCCACCATTTCCTTCCACTCATCTGTTTCTGCCATCAGACTTGGGTTGGAGACTTGTACTGGAAGGCAAAATATTTTTGTAATCAAAATTTATACTCCTGTCAAGCACAAGTTGTTAGTTGAATCTGAGGGTTTTTAGAATCATGGAATATCCTGAGTTGGAARGGACTCACAAGGATCTTTGAGTCTAATACCCAGCCCTGCACAGACATCCCAACAATCCCACTCTGGGTCTGAGAGCATTGTCCAAAYGCTCCTGGAGTTCTGGCAGCTTTGGGGCTGTGCCCATTCCCTGGGGAGCCTGGGCAGTGCCCAGCACCCTCTGGGGGAAGAACCTTTTCCTGATATCCAACCTACACCCCTCCCCCACCCCACCACAGTTCCATGTTGTTCTTGTCATGAATGAATAAAACTTGTGGAAGCAGAAGGACAGTTAAACTGTTTCTGTGTCTTTGAGTCCTTTTCTTCACTGCTCGTCTCCTTGTTGTAGAGCTGCCAGACTGGAGTAACCCAATGGATAGCAGGATGCAGTGGATTGCTACAGACTGCTGCAGTCCCGGGCCAGTGTAGGCGGATGCTCTGCAGTATTTTCCAGGTAGGATATCAGAGCATGTTATTGTGTAAAAACTGGAGTGATCTTAAATTACCAAGGAAAAGTAATGGTTTTTAATGAAGAGGCTTCCAAAAGTGGTGTCTTCATTGTGTGTTGCCGAAATATCAAGGCAACTTTAGAGCTCTCTGCTGCTGCATGAGTGAGCTTCCACTCTTCCATTACATGCCCGGGTTTGTCTTTTAATAGATCTAAATGATCTGGTATGAGAAGATTAAATGCAGAAGTCCAAATGGAATTGTCCAAATCAGCTATTGCAAACCAGTCACAATTGCATGTAGTTCCTTGCATTTTATTTTACAGAACATTATACTGTAGAAAATCCTTGGACTTCCTAGTACTGATGGATTACCTTGCACAGYACATTTGTTGTTCCTGTGGAAGCTTTGCAGTTTACCTTCCAGTTGTGTGACAAACAGCATAGTGCCAGGGTGTGTCTGTCCAGAATAAATTAAATCATGAAATAGCAGTTAATGATAAAGGGTTGAAAAATGTGTGTAAAATGAACGGAATGAGATTGTATTTCTTGAGTTTCTTTCCTGCATTCAATGAAGCAAAATGGGGTTAAGCCTCTTCTTCGTCCTCCTGTATATCACTTRTGTCATAGAACCATGATGTAGGGGCTTCAGTTTCCCCTGTAAACTCTTTGGCTTGAGTGTCTTTTCTTGGAGAAGATCTCCCAGTTCTGGAAAAATTGCCAGTGATTTCGTAATGCAACTGTACTGTTAAAGCACCTGTCCATACCAGTAGCACGTGACATTGGGAGTAGATGTGGAAATGAGCAGTTGTGAAGTTATTGAYGAAGTTGGGCATTCTCTGAGCCACCAGTACATTCAGTACACATCTGGGGATGACTGCTCTGAACAGCATATTTACTTTGTCTGAATTAATTMATAAATAAGGTACTGCTAAGTTGAGTGTGCTTGGGAGGCTGTGATGTGTGATTATTCAGTGTCCAGCATCTTTCCTGGGGAGCCCACTCCTCCTTCCTGTGTTGTGCAGTAGCTTTATGATAGAAGTCACGTGCTTGCAAGTTACAGGGGTTGTAGTGGTGGCTTTTACACTGCAATTTGTGTTTTCTCAAGTCCAGTCCAATGGGCTGTAAAGTTGTACATAAAAATAGCTGTTTGTCTGCTAAGTCAGGAAAAGCAATTAGTCTTTATTAAGAGACAAGCCCCATAATTARAAGTAGTGTAAGAAAGTCAAAGCAGACAGCCTGTGGCTTTTGAGTGTAGTGTTCTGCCAGTCCATTCCACCAGCAGATTTATGGAACACTGGAAAATGTGTGGTATGGGGCATTAAGCATGCACAGCTATTTTGTTTGTAGCAGTTATGATAATAAATTCGTGCTTTTTGTGATACAGAGTTTTTCAGGATGAGCCAGAAGTAACTGACTTGGAAGCAAACTGTGGGTGGGTGATGTAAAGTTGGTGTTCTCTTATTTTTTTTTCTTTTTTTTTTGTCATTTCTCCTAGAGACRCAAGGCTGGCCCCTTCCAGCTCTCTAAGTTCTGGGGTGGATTGATTCAAGCCAATGGAGCCATTACACAGCAAAACAGATCCTTTTACAATACAATTAAGGTGAGAAGAGGGTGTTTTTATTGTTGGAGGGCACAAGTGCTAGAGATTCTACAGAGACAGGAAGTGAAACACTTCTCAGAACATGTAGGAGACTATTCAGCCTTTCTCTAAGTTGTTTTAGCATAGTGTAAACAATGGGCCCAGTAATTTCAGGAAGAATTCTATTCCTTTCTAGCAAATGAAGGGCAGGCATAGGAAGGTGCAGTTACAGTTGGATTMTCAGGATGAAGGTTCCATTGACAAGGCTGAGGACTTCCTTCCAATGAGGAAAGAAATTAAGTCAAGATATTGGGGGCAGATGTTCCTTCCACACTTCCTTATTAAAAAGGACACRATTTCTGATTCTTTAGTTTGGAAATAATGTGTGATGACTGTTCTGCTATCTGCTAAACACTGAAAATTGTTGCGCAGTCTACTAATAACAGCTAGTTGTGTCATAATTTGCTTACTGTTCATCTGTAATAATTTGTTTATCTGTGATCTGTGTGTCTTTTACATTTWTTGTCTTGGAATAAAAGTTTTCTGAGGCATGAATCAGCTCCATAAGATCARTTTACCACTTAAACTGAGAGTGTTAGCATCTCACAATTAGCATGTATCCTGATCCTGCTATTGTTAACCCAGTGCAAAGAAAATGGTGAAATGGAATGCATGCCTGARGAGCGAGGGGACAGAAGGAAAAAGAAAGTTAGGGACTGGTGGGTAAAACTTCCATGAAAACAATAACCCCAGTTTGCTATCTAGCTAATAGTGCATTTTGCTAGTGTGGAGTTAGAGGTACATACTAAGAAGGATTTTAAATTTATTATTTTGACATGGATAGGACAAAAGGAGAAAAATCAGAAAGATGCAAGGAAAGAACCCCTGCCTGCTCTTTGCATTTAGTTGCATTTAGGTTTTCCCTCTTATAGYCAATTTTTCAGTGTTTTTCAGCTGGTGAGGTAAACCAAACATTTTGCAGGTAGATATTGAAGCATATACAAAAGGGTTGCATAGTTTATCATGGCCAGAGTTAAAAGTGTAATCCAGGCTCCCAAACATGGTGCATCCCCTTAATCCCTGTTCCTGCCTGCACTTCTCTCTACTACTTGCACAGGCAGCACTTCCAGAGCAGATCTGGGAGAGCARTGGTGACAGGACAGTAGATTAAACAAACCTGGAGTGCCTGGTCAAGGACTCAAGATTTGCTTTTGGTGTATTGGAAAGGGCAAAGCAGGGGTACAAGGGTTGAAAGATGAATTGGGAAACTTCTTGGTTAAACTAGCCATGATGTAAGAAGCCAGGCAGGATTTATGACCAGAGAGGAAGCAGTTTACAACAGTGTAGGTTTGAGGTGGGTTTTTGGACTGCAACTTCATTATTTTGAATAGAGAAATACTTATTCATCTTTGCAATGTGAACTTGACTATGCACTTCTGRTGGGAAAGTGATTTGGAGTTAATGGTGAGCTTAAGCCTGAGTAAAGACATACACCTAGAAAGATTATGGGAGTCTAGGATAGGAGCTATATTTTGGAAAGCAGATTTCTGTACAAACTGTTTGAATGTGAGCTTCCAGTGGGATACTTTTATCACAATGGTTATGCAATGTTTGCATTCATAAACAGAGGTTTGTCACATATGAAAACCCGTGGAATATTTTCAGRGGAGACCTAAACAGGTTTTTGTTTTGTTGAACAAAGAAAGCAAGCAAAAAAACCCCTAAAATTCTCTGTTAAATTTGTAGCTTTGCTAACTAAAATGATGTGTCAGATTTAATTGCTCAGACTGAAATATGTGCTATTTCAATTTTACAGCATCTTTCTGGAAAAGATTCCTTGCAGCCGTCTGAAGAAAAAGTGGGTGCTTTTACAAGGATAATAGAAGCAATGGGGTTCACAGGACCACTCAAGTACAGCAGATGGGTAAWGCAGTAATTAAGTAATTCTTTAGGTTGTTTTATAGTTCTAAAAAGCAGACAAAAAACACCCCAAATCTCTTTCTTATAATAGGAGCAGTACTTAATGGAAAAATTTTAATTTAAATTCCTGTTCTCTGATGCAAGGAATTAATAACTCGTATCTTGAGCCTCCATTGTCTGTGACTTGCCATCATTGACATATGCAACAATACTGTATTTGGTTTGTAGAGTCTAAATCCTTCTTGATTTTCCTCAGATATCTGATTTTTCACTTCATTYATGCACCAAAGAACAGAGTAAGAGCCTTACCCAAGGGGATTTGCTGAGCAGTCAGTGATGAGATGTGGTGTAGTAGTTGTTCTGGTCACTGCTCAGGGGTAGCTGACTGTGGCAGAGTCACAAACAGATCCTTCTCTTTCTCTTTTTCTTTTTAAATGGCCCTTCCTAAAGCAGTTGATAACAGCAGCTCTGTAAAAGACACCTTCAGTTCTTTATGCAAAAGAAAAAAAGATGAAATTAAGAATTTCTTTTCTCTGAACTAGGAAAGAGTATAAAAGAATGAGAGGAAAAGGCATCTTGAAAGAAGGACTGAGCCTAATTMTGTTGGAATTAAAACCAGTTATATGAATAAAAAGATTAAAAATAAGAAAAATTTAAGGTGCTTTGAATAGCTGCAAGGCAGAGTGCACCCTCTCTGGGACTATTTGAAACTGTTGCTGATTGCATTCTGCTCTTCAGAAATTGTAAAATAAAGATAAATGACATGTAACAGGCTTGGGTATTTTGGTTAAAATCAGTTGCTTTAATCAGGTGATGCTAAACCTCATGAGAGTGTAGTTTCTCTCCCATGTGCTTGTGTACATATTGTTGTAATAAAGATTCTTGTTAGCTCTAAGTGTTGATTTCAGAGTTCTCCTTAATTGCTGCTCTTTACTGCCTGCTTTTGGCTGGGGAACCTGGGTTGGGAGAGAGTTATTTTGTGGTTAGGGCCCGAGAGACCTGAGTTCATTTTTGGCCTTGCCAGTGCTCTCTAGGAGATCTTTGGGAAGTTTCTTAATATTTCTCTGCTTTTTTTCCATTTTATTCTCCCTTCCCCCACACCTCTTCTACACCCTAAAACTTCCATGATTAAATTTCATCAGTTTCTCCTTTGTTACCTGTGTTATTTAAGGGCTGGATTGTGGGGRCTGTTCTTTACAATATGTTTTTAATGTCTAGTAATGCCTGCTCTGGGGCAGTGGCTCTCACCAGGGAGATCTCTGCTCACAAGCCAGGCAGTGTTTCCTTTAAAAGGGAAACCTTCAGAACTCCTGWAAGCAATGTAAATCATTTTACTTCAAGAAATTTAGATGTATGTTTGATTTTTGACAGAAGCCTGAGATTACTGAATAAGAAAAATAATGGGCTCCTGTGTTTCCTCAGCAATCAGTTGTAACTTCTTTGTTTCTCTTTTGGTTGGTGGAGACACAAATAATTACTATGGTGATTTGAACTGCAATTTAATAGGCATGGTAGTCATCCCTGCAATATGGTGAGCACTGAGATAATCACTAGTATATGTCACTAGAAAAAAAAAAACCAACCAAGAAACCAAACCAAAGCAATCCAAACCCACTTCTCTTTAAGATTTTTGCTATTAGTCATTGTGCTCTTTGAAACTTCAGCACATGTGTCTGTGTTCTAGGTTATACCCTGGAGGTATTTGGGGTGCAGGGGCAGGCCAGGAACAAAATGAGAAGTGCCAAAGCACCTGGGAATACCTCATGTTGTTCATCATTTGGGATTCCCTTCTCACTTAYGATGCTTAGTCAGTCAAGTTTTATTTCTCTAGGGAAAAAAAAAAGCACTGTTTTTAGGACATGTATGGTAAATGACTTCTTTAATATTTAAAATTAAATTACACAAAGTGCTCTCAATTATAAACATCACTTAAAATTAATRGAAAAAACTAGGGCTTTCAAATTGGGATCTTTGGAGACTCTGTAAGGAAAGCCATTTAGTTTATATTTTCGGTAATTATATCAGGTATTATAACATACTAGGTTTGGAAGGATACTCAGAAAGACATTCAATATTTTTTTTTCTTTCAAGCCAAGATTAATTATACTCATGCCATTGTTGGCAAATATAATAGTTTAATGTGCTCCTGAAAATCTCAAGTGATGGTGATTCTCGAAAGAGGCATTTTCAGGAAATGGCAGTGTACTTAACAAAACCAGCAGTGTTCACCAGCTCTGGTGATGAGTGCTTCAGGAGTTGTCTCTTCTTTTTGTTTAGAAGATCAAGGTGGCAGCGCTGCGCATGTACACGTGCTGTGTGGAGAAAACTGACTATGAGGAGTTCTTTAACAGTAAGTAGTGGGCTGATGGTGTTTGGATGCTGCCCTGGTAAGAGAACTACGGTGGAATGATGTCATTGGATAAATTTATGCTGATCAATATGACAACAAAAAGACTTGTCAGACTGTACCAGAGCTGGCAGCTGACTGTACTGCAGCTTTCCCTTAAGCTCTGGAGTGACAGGGGTTCAAGGGGAGATTCTGGAGTATGAGRCTGTTATATTTTACCTGCTTCTGTGGGGAACAGGAGCAGGGGTGGGATGGGTAAAACTCCGAATATCCTGGACTTTCAAGGGTGTTGCCATTTTTTATTACTAGGGGTAGGATAAACAAAGAATACAAGTATGTCTTTCCTCTTTATAGTGGTCAGAGGTTCTCCATGTCCCTCTCCCATTCCCAGTATAACTGGGGTGCAGGTAAGGGAATCACCCCATCTATTGATGCACAACTTTTTTATGACACAAGGTCAGAGCACAGGGATGACCTGTCTGTCTCTCTTTTGTGGGTGGGGCAGGTTTGGCTACAAGTTAAGASACCTTCTACACTTTTTTCTACACTTCTGCACTGACCCTGACTGCATTAAATGAGGACATTTCTCTTGACTGGTACAGAGTATGATTAGAACAGAGATAYAAGTCCCTCCTATAAATATATAGGTATAATACTGACTTGGATTGGCATGTTTATTTTTGATGTTGTACACAGTGTTTTAACTGTTAGCTAAAAAATCTTCTGCTCCTTTGATTAGTTTCAAATCTGGTTGGTGAAGGGGGAAGATGTACTTCTGAGCCTTTTGGAAGCTAGAATAGTTTTTTTTCTTACGTGAATTATTTCCCATGTCAGTGTGATTTAGCTGAGAATAAACTTGGATCTGGCCTGTCATCTGGATTCCTGAGCTACCTGATGCTTTCTGGTAGCACAGATTGCGACTGCTGCCTCATGAGAGATCAGCTGAAGGCACACCTTCATCCAGTGCAGRGCTTATTGAGGGTGGTTTATTACATGATGTTGCTACTGCAGGATTTTTGAGTGGTTTTCAGAAGGTTTTCCAAACCTGTGATGTGGTTTCAGCAGTTGCAGGAGTGAGAGGACTCTGTGAGCAGTAGGATTCATCAGTAGTGATCCCAGCTTGAGAAYCTCCTTTTCCCTGTGCACACCCTCTCCCAGCTGTGTGCCCTCCCAGGCTTGCTCAGATAGGGTTTCCTCTGTTTATGGTRTTCACCTCACAGACAGGGGCTTTGCTGTCTTTACCTGGTGTTTCACTATCCCTGTTTAATTGTACAAAGATATATAAATGTTGCCCTAGCTTAACATTTAAAGGAATTTCAAAACATATCTGTGAAAAAAGTGCTGGCACAGATTTTCAGGCTCAATACTGAGAAAACCAGCTTCAGTTTGTTTTTTTTTTTATGTTGTCTTACTGTCTTAAAAAGAAAACATATATTTTAAAAAATAGGATATGTTTGCATGGACTTGAGACAGTTGCTCAGTAAGGAACAAGGCAGTTTCCTGGGATTGGTGGGTGCATCATGCATTGKTGGTGCAAAAGCACCTGTGGTGCTGGGATCAGTGCTTGTGTTTCAAAGAAATAATTTTTTTCATAGCAAAACAGTTAAAAGAAGTTTTTTTTTTTTACATCTGTCTACATAAGAACTGCAGCWGTTTGGGGGATTAGCTCAAAAATTTAACAAACTTGTGATCCATGTTGGAAAGTGGTTTCCCTAAAACACAGGCAGTTTGGGATGGGCAGGTAGCTTTTAACATGATTTTGCCATGGAGAGGCTTTAAGTTATGGTTCCATGGGCAKCTGAGTTGAAGTAGTGGCCCAAGGAAAAAGTCTCACTTTTCCATCCTCCTGTGCCCCTGCTCTGGACTGAACAGTTATGTCCTTGGTGAATGTTCAGGTCACTGAAAGAGAACAGCCCAGTTTATTGATATCCTAGTTTGCTGTATTGGTGAGCTGAAGTGGTACTTGGAAGGCTCTGGTGGAGAGCAGCTTTGGCACAAAGCAGCTGCCAGGGAGTGCAYGATTGAGAGGGGAACATGGCATGAAGCAAGAGACCCAGCATTCGAGTTCACCATGTTTTCATCAAACTCCTCATCAGGAGTTGTTCTTTTCCTTTTTCAACTAAAGATGGACATTGCTTAAACCCATTGCTCTCTACTGAAGGAGCAGTCTGGAGGACTAGTGGGAAGAAAAGCAATTACCTGTGAACTCTGCCCTGGTGCTGCAGCAGCAGAGCAGTGCCTGAGCTCTGTGGGTGCTGCACCTTCCCGATGCCGTGAGGAGCCCCAGGGCAGGACGGTGCTGCTGGAGCCACAGCCATGTGCTGACCTGTGCTGTGTTTGTGCTCTGCTGCCCCCAGCACTGCTGGCTCTGGAGGGTGCTGATATCCAGGTGAACAGCTCAGAGTAGCTTTGCTCTCTGGAGAGCTTATTAGCTCTTTCCCAGCCGTGTGTGAGTGCTGTTAACCTGCTGAGCTGACCTGGGAAACCTGCAGCAGCCATTCACGTGTGAAACCACTCGTGGGCTCCTTAACCTGAGTGGACAGAACCAGTTCTTCACAGAACCCTCCCTCTTCAGCATTTCTGGACCTGCTTTTGTGGCGTGGTTGTGTTGTGGCATAGGAACAACTGCTCTATAACCTTATGGAGCTTGGGTTGGTGTGTGGTTTGTAGGGTAGCTCTCTGACAGAGGACAGTGTAAAGAATGGGCAGAGTGGTGGTGAGGACTAGGACAGTGATAGCATTTCACATCTTATGGGCTCACTTTCTATCTCACTGCATTTCTGCTGATGCCCAGTGGGATTTCCAACATTGTGGCAGATTATGAGAGCCCTGTAAACAGCCTGTCTCTGTATATGCCTTGGAACAGCGGTTCCCAAAATACAGACTGTGGATGAGGCCACTCTAGGATATAAAGGTGTTCTAATTGAGACTCTTTAGTATGAAACTGCAGTTAATTTTATTTGCTTGCCATTCCWTGTCTCTTGATATTGGATCACTCATAGACAAAACTTTGGGAGCTCTGCTTTASATCCCATATCCCAAATGTCTGTATGTGCTGCTTATGTGGAAAGCAGAGCTATTTTAGGACTTCAGCTGTTTCTTGTTTGAAGAAGAGGGAAGCAGTACAGGGAATAAGAAAGTTGCTGGTGCCAGGCTTGGCACAGAGCTTGGGTAGTTCTGATGCAATGGAGGAGGCAGCCTGTGAGGAAGGAGCTTCATGCCTGATCTGGGACTTGAAAGGTCAAAAGAACTTTTAGGATCAGGCRGGTGATACTCAGAGCTGAACTGGGGTTTGGCTGATGAATATGGACTGTAGGGTTACCTTGAATTCAACTTGAGCTATTAATACTGTTAATTCTCTTCAGTCAGGTAGCTGCAGCAGGAGGGAGCTGGTCCCACCAAATCAGCCTTTTGGATGGCTCTTAGTGGGGCTCAAAGCAGCTCAAGAAGGCTGGAGATTACACAGCTCTTGATTCTTGTGTCCCATACCGCATCAGGTGCCTCACAGGCTCCTGCTGCTGCCTGTGAGGGATTCAGGGAGCACTGACAGAGTGTGCATGTTCTTTTGCAGGATGTGGGGCTATTATCCTATTGTGTCCTTCCTAAAGTTGTGTTAGTGGCAAAGATGAGCCATCAAGAAAAAGTCAAGTTTTGCATTCCTTACTTGATGAATTTATAGTGCAGAATATGACTGCAGGAAAACACATCTCCTCATAGTTCTGAGCGTTCCTGTCTCTTATGGTACCAGACATGACCAGGATGTGTTCTGTGCTCAGAACAGGTTTATACCCCAGCTGATAATGTCACAATAATTTCATACCTAGTTTTATCATCAGACATTTTTTCTATATCAGTTTTATTCTGAGAAGACTAATTTTGTTTCATTATAGGATGGGTCATTCTTCTGAGATAAGTTTTCCAGAATAAGGTGTCCCAACCCTCCAAATTTTAGAATTCCATTATTTTTACAAAGCTGATAGCTAAGGGCAAGCTTGTGGCTTTAAAGGAGCCACCCCTCCTTCAAATTTACCATGCAGACTGTCCAAATATAGAAGTTGAAAATTATCTATAAAAATAGAATTGCAACTCTTGGAAACTTAGAGAGAAAAAAAAATCTTGTCTCCTGGGTACTGAATAGGTCTTTAAAAACTTTCCATATTTTCAGGAGTAGAGGTGTGAGCTTTGCTTTCCACTGCAGAGTGATTTCTGTGGTGGGGGACTGATCCATGGGAGCTCCTACTGGAGAAACCTCTGTCTGAACTGAGTATTTGACTCTTGCCTGTGGAGCCTKCATTTACTGAGATGGTTTGGTTAATGCAGGCATTGTGCTCTCCTGCCCTACTTAGAGATGCCTTGGCATGGCTTTAGGTCAAAGTAGTCATTTCTAGGCACAGGAACTATTTCTAATGGGAGTGAGAGATCCAAAAGGGGGGAGAAGGGTAAGGGAGACTTGTGTTTAATCTCCAAACATGGACTGTTAGTGTCTTTGTACTGACTTGGAGGTGATGTGTGGACACTGGTGCTGAAGCTTGGCACCTCCTAGGACTGATGGAGTCATCTCCCTGGGGAGGGAGGAATAGTGGTGATCTGTTTGCTTCTTATGACCAGAGCTGGCATATAAAAAGAAAGAGGCTGTGGAAGTATCGYTTGATGATTCAGGTGAATCTCCCTGGTAATATTTGACAGCCAAGAGGTGTAGGAGCCAGGAAGGAATCTATTAGTCACAGGAGTGATAAGGGTGACTTCCCTGGGGCACATCTGACTGGAAAGTCACTTTCTGAAGGCTCTCTGGCCTTCTTCCAGCTAGGTTTGAACAGCCCAGAATATCCAAGTGCTAGCCAGGCYGAGGTGACTGTGTCAGGTCCTTCTCATTAGGTACTTCTCTTAAAAACTTCTCCAGGAAACATGTAGAGGTGAGTGCCTGGGAGGAGGGTCTAAGATTGGCAGGAACTGAAGAATTTGGCATGCACAGAATCCACAGGTTCATTTTTTTCAAGCATGAGGAAGAGTAATATGGTTCCTGTGCCACGTGGCCTAAACCTCCAGCCTCACATCCTAACAGCACATGGAAATGCATCATATGAATGCACATATGGACAAGCCATCTTTGGGAAAATCAGTGGCTGTGGGAGTAGAGCTGAATCTGGAAACAGATTTGTTTCTGTGGTTGGTCGATGGGTTTAATCCTAATTTAGCCTGGCTGGAACACTCAGAGTGCTGTGAGCTGTGCAGCCATGGAGTAAATCCAAATAGTGGAGTGGGAGYAGAGACCCAGGTAACAGAATTCTGTCCCTGGCAGCAGCACATGTGAAGGAATAATGTAAGAATGGAGCAAAGTATCCATTGATTCCTCCCTATTACTCAGTACTGCTTTGGGATTCCCAGCTAGAAGGCACRTTTGTCTCATTTTCTATATTGGAATTTCCACCCCCCTGTAARTGTTATCCTAATGAGCTCTAAACACCTGAAATCTTTCAGAATCCACAGCACCATGTGGCTGAGTGTTCTAGAGTTTAAGCACAAATGTGACAGTAAAGGATGTTTGCTTCCACTATAAAAGGACTGGTACTACTGAAAAAAASTCGGTGCATTTAGATTTTGTTGTAGTGAATTTTGTTAAACACAAAATGTGATTAAATTAATTTTAATACTTTGTTTTGGTCTTGTGTTTTTTCTCCCGCTGTCCATCAAGGGTGCCAAATGCCAGATACTTTGAATTCATGGTTTCTAGTAGCCCAGCTTCACGTCTGGTAAGTGAAAAGCAAAATAGTAATATAATTATTTTCAGGAAATTGAGTTATATATATCCTAATGTGAGAAAAAGCAGAGCCTTATGTCCGTGGTTGATAATAGAGGTTATATTCATTTTACTGATGACTGAATTTCAGCAGTTTTCTACTGAAGAACAAAAGTCCCATAGAGAAGCTGACATCTCTTATATCTCAAAATTCCTCACCAGTGAAATGATCTTTGCCATGAGTTTTCTAAAAGCCTTGCTCAGGCTATGTGGAAAAATCTTACTTGGGTGTTTTAGGAAAAGTTTAAATTTATGTAAAAGTCATTTAAATTGGGAGAATTTGTGGTGATGGGAAGCATTTAACAAATTATAGCACTGGCATTTATTCTTGCACTTCTGAAAGTACGTGCAGGGTTGTGAGTGCCAGCTTGGCTGCATGTAAAAACATTTAACACCTTAAACGTGAAGTTTTTTCCCTTTTTCGTTTGTGAAAATGGTAGCCAAAAAAATCAGGTTTTCATCTAACATTACATATTTGTAAAGGTCAGAGGATGCACAAGGGAGTACAGTMATTTTTTCAAGTGCCAGATCTTTCAGGGAACTGAAGTCCATAGACTTGGGTCCAGCTGTCCAAAGGAACTGAAAGGAAGTTTGTACTAAAATAACTGCACTTAAAGCTCCTTATTTTCTTGTCTCCTGCTTTTTCCCTTCCCTCCTTTCAATTTCCTCATCAATRTAATGAAAGATGGGGCAGCTCATTACACTAAAGAGTGAATGAATTAGCAGAACCATTGGAAATAATAAGCATTTAATGAAATCAGTAGAATCAAGTAAGGAAGACCCTTGATATTTGCAGTTTATTTATYTCCTACTGTTCCCTGTGGGAGCAAGGCTTTAAACATGAATTGGTGAGCTAATAACTCATACAGGTATTTTGGAAACTAGTGCAATAAATGTTAAAAACCAGACTGTTTTTGTAAGTATCTGAGTAAACCAGATAGAGCTGAGATGAATCTGCAGATAACGCACTTTTTCACAATGGTGTGATTTCTCATTGACAGAAGAATGTATCCTATGTTTAATACACGGCACCAAATTCAAGATGAATTATAAAAATAAACAAGGGAACTATGATAGAGATGAAACTGGTATAGGATAGGCACAAGTTTCTAAGATCAAAGCTACATTGGCTTCTTTTGAGGGTGGCCAAGAGTCACTGTACTTCCAACGGGTGATGTTATGGTGAGATTTGCTGAGGAGAATTAAAATACTCTTATGTGTAAGGTATGGTGGACAGGTTGGCAGCAATATCCTGCACAAGCAGGAAAGAACCAAATCCTTCTGCCTGGTTTGACAGCAGTGGAAATTTTGAGTGTGGAAGTTAGCACTAGAGGTTACATTTTTTCAGGGCTTATGAACCYGGSTCCTTTGTGGTCCTGGCAGCTTCAYGTAAGGAGCRCTGTCATTCTGGACCACAAATGAGAGCTCCAGTTTGATATTGCAGGACACAGAGAAGCCTGTGACAGKCCTTTTCACTATCTGAGTCATTGGGAAATGCTGCAGCTTTGCTTACGATGATTTCAGTGACCATCCTGCCATGACATACTTTGCTTTCCCAGGCAAGTTGATTGCTGTATTCTCTGGAATTCTCTTTCTTTAGGCAGTTTGACTTCAGTCAAGTGGAAGCAGAAGTGCTTCTGCTAGCTCTGTCAAGGTCAAGGACATTCTACCGCTGTCTGAAAGCTCCAGTTCTCTTTTCCTGTTGGACCATTGGTCTCAGGGGCTCGAAATCTTCCTGATCTGGTGGCCAGCGACCTGCCAGGAGATTTTGATGATCATCTTCTCCTGTTCCYCCTAGCAGAGCTGTCTGCATCACTTTCTGATGTACTTACTTCTTGCCTCTTACTCAGAAATTCAGTTTCAACTGATTTAGAGTGCCTTCTGGAATTAAAGAAGATGAGAATTTTTCCTAGTTTATTAAACATTGTCTCCTTTTCTTGCTGTTTTTATTATCCTGCCTGTTCTAGTCAACTTCTCTGTGCTTTCTGCATCCCAGCTTTTGTAGACGTAAGGTTCTTGTCAGGGTMTACTTTCTTTTTGAACCTCTGGCTCTTATTTCTTCTTCTGTGAATATAATATTCCTACTGACCCCAGTCAGAAAGGGAGGAATTCAGGCTCACATGTTTAGCCTCTGCTTTTGGAAACTTCTTTCAGGATAATATACCTTTAGAAACACTCCAGTGCCTTCCAGTGCAGTGCTAAAATCATGCTTTAAAAAATCAASCCATCAAWATTATTTAGAAAGCCAACCTATCATTATTTTTTCCTGAATGTCTTGTTTTTGTAGGCTGTTTCTGTTACTTCACACCTTTGATGTCAGGAGGACTCCTGGTTTATTTTTAGAAGTCCAGACTTTTAGAAAAGCTCTTTATTTCCTCTACTGGGTTTGCATTTTCCCATGCAGTGGCATCTGAATGAATTATTGGCTGAGTCCAAAGCTGTTACCMAACTGCCAAAGAAATTGCTTGGGTAATGTCTTGGTTCAGTATTCATCTCATACACAGAGCTCCCTTCATATTCTCACCAGACCAAGTATGGTGATATCTCTGTAGTATTTAGGATCAAACAGAGCAGTGCTACGATCCCTGTTCTATAGGATGCAGAGACCTATTTCAAACGTTCATCTAAGCATTGTTTTTCTCATGGARATTTGCACTTGAGAAGGTTTTGATTAGCCTGAGGAAGTCCAGAGGAGAATGAGCACCTCCAAATATGTAGAAAACAATTCCTGCAGGAAAGGATTTCTGTGYTTTCCCAGAGAAGCCTGAGGACCCAGTGTGATTTTGAAATGTGCTGCTTCAGAAGAAAGGGAATTAACTCTTCTGTGTCTTAATTGCATCAGAACAGTCTTGCTTGAGAGAGATTTTAAGARTAAGTTTATTTGGAATGTCTTAGGCATTTAGTTGATCTTGCCTTAACATGAGGGAATGGGTACAACAGTCTAAGCAAAGGCYCCAGGGGAGAGGAGGCTGCACAGGCAGGCTGGGTTCTGTCTGCTGGACAGAGCAGTGGTGGGGAGCTGGCCATGTGGGGCCCAGGAGAACATTCAAACCTCATTAGAACCTGTTGAGATTCTGTTGATAATCACCATTCACTGAAGTGTAATGTCATGGAAAAGTTAGTTCTGGAGCTTCCTGCTGTCCCCCAAGCTAGTAGCTGTTCTTGAGTGTGTTAAACARAATAAAGCCTTCCAAAAATGCTRTTGATACTTGTGTTGTTAAGCCAGRATAATTTCTCTGTACAWCTCTAGCATAGCTCAAGAAATAGTTTCTCTGGAGAAASTGAGGAAGCAGGAATGAGTGGCCAGGGGTGCAGGGGACAGCGGGAAGCTCCAATTGGGCTTTGCCCTTGATGGCTGATCACAGCTCGATGCATGGCACAGGACACCTCACAGCAGTGATCAGGGGGTGGCAGCCACTGCAAAAGCTGTTCAGGCTGGTCTGACACTCTGGGAGCACTGACAGAAGCAGTTGTAGCTTAGGCTGTTGTGAGAAACTGCAACATCTCAGCTGACAAGAGCTGAGTTACAGATGCTCCTGGTCCTTTTCAGCTATCCTTAAATATCATTTTCTTCTGACATAATCTCTCTGCAAAACTCAAATATAGCAAAAAGTATCCAACTCAACCAGTGTGAGATAGACAGCTTTCTAAAGACAGTTTGGAGTCATTTTCCTTTCAGTGCTTGATGAATATGAGTCAGTATTTGACTAAACCACAGAACAGATTTTGCAGTGAAAAGATGAAATGTTTCAGGCCATGGTGATCTAGTRAGGARGTTTATAGGCTTTAAAGAGTGTGTGTTGCCTCAGACAGCAGGTGTAGTAACAAACTACCAAACTTTCAAGTAAGCTGCAAAATTCCATGATCTCATTYGTGGTGCTGCAGAGCAGCTCTGTGACAGCACTGCACATCCAAACACAGAGCTGCCTTTTAGGCTCCATGAGTAGCAGGTTTTCCTCTGCACACCACTCTGGTCTTGCTCATCAGTGACCAGTTGTTGCCTTTTGGTCTCTGCACTGCTCCCTCCTGCTTGTCCACCACAGAAGGCACACAGGATAGGAAACACTATTTATGCTCAGATGGAACTTCTCTTGTCTGAGTTTTTCATCCCTGAGTTTACCTATTCAGCAATAGAAGTATAAAAAGGCTTTTTTTAGCTCAAAGTTAGTCTTTTAAACTTAATCTTTTTCTCTTTGACTTGTTAACAGTGGATAAAAGTTTTGAATTCAGTAATTCACTTTGTACAGTTCACTCATGTGAACTATATAACTCATGTTCACTCATGTGAACTATATAAAATGCACAAGAGGAGTAAAGCTTTTGAAACTGTAGAAGTACAATGAAAGTTTTAAGCTCTTCGTGCATTTGTTTTGTGGAAGGACTGGTACTGGACAGTTTTTCTCTGATAGCTGTTCTATGACCACTGAGCTTTGTCATCCTTCTRTTAGGAAGGGAGGATTTGGTTTTTGATGCCATCTTAATTGCATTTGTTTGCTGGGACAGTGGTTCTAACAAGCAGTAAGAATATAGGACTGCTGCAGTTTTTGCTGTGTTCAGTTTTTGCCTCTGTGACTGTTGCTGGCAGTAAGTTTTGCCACTCTTGCGGGTTGAAAAATAYTTTTCTTTKACTTATTAGTACACAAGATAGAGCCATCATAAAGAGGATATCTGTCCTTTTACAGATCATTTCAACATGCTTCAGGTGTTTATGATTTTCCATGCTGAGCTGGCATTCACAAGACACCAAATACTTTTAATGCCTGTAGATCTTATATTCACTAAAGAAACTAACCTATTAAAATTAAATAATCATATTTGCCTTTTAGCTGTTGTGGCATGTTCAGTTAGTGTGCATCAGCTCCACAGTGACCTCCAGCAACTCTGCTGTCTTGATTTTACAGGAGTTGGGAGCAGTTTCCCACCCTGTAGCATGTCTGTGAAAAGCAGTGGCTTCTCTCAGCTCCAGTGTCTGAGCATCACCTTGTCTGCAGTCACTCAGTCAGTCCTGACCAGGCACTTCTGCCWCTCAGCACAGGAGCAGAGCTGCTGAATGAGGTAGAGAAGATGGAACAGGTGATGGGACTGGTCCCAGCCTGCTGAGCAACCAGCCTCACAGGCTTCAGTTCATGCTCTTTACAGATATTTTATACGAGGCAAAATAAAAGGATTATTTTATTTTTTAGACAGAACAGCAACAATGAAGTTCAAGTGGCTTTAATGCTTTAAAAAAAAAGTAAGAAAACTCAACCTGATATTCTTATTAAGATCCAACAATGCACTTACAAACCTCTGAGCTAGTCTGTGTGCTGCTTGTGGGAGTTTTGCCAGGTATCTGGACATGCATCCGAAGACCCCGGTAGCTGAAATCATTTAGGACATTGCTAATGTGGGTTGGTTGAAATCTGTAACTTGCTTAAGCTTTCCCAGCTTGGCTAGTTGGGCTCTTACAGCACATGGGTGCACCAAGCTGAGCTRCAGCTGGCTCAGAGCCTGGGATTAGGCAAGCCATGTGTTCCTGCTCCGGMGGGTGAGGTGTTCTTAAGGCTGAGGAATTTAGGTTGCAGTAGTGTTTAACTAGATTACAGTACTGTCAACAACAATAGAGTCCACTGTCACTCTTCCATGGCTGGATTGGCCAAAATCCAGCAGATACAGCTCCTGAGTACAGAATAGAAAAATTTGTGATAGTTTCTTTGAAAAAAAAAAAAAT
Source organism: Malurus melanocephalus (assembly GCF_030028575.1). Taxonomy (NCBI): domain Eukaryota; kingdom Metazoa; phylum Chordata; class Aves; order Passeriformes; family Maluridae; genus Malurus; species Malurus melanocephalus. The sequence continues at coordinate 57,134 of NW_026624042.1, forward strand.
TAAAATCCATGTGTGTTTTTCTCCTGATCACAAACATATAGGGTAAGGAAAATCTTAAATGAGCTGGAATGTATTKAATTTACTCTTTCCTTTTTTCAAAAAGCCTGTGAGCTCTGAGTGTGKTGTGTGCTCTTGCAGGATGTGCCTGGTGAGGCTGAAGCAGGAGGGGCGCACGGGGAAGTACATGTGCCGCTACATTGTTCACTGCATGTGGGAGGATGTGGAGCAGCGTGGCAAGGTGATGGGGGTAAGTCCTCTTTCATGGTGTTAGTCCTGATGATTCCCATCTTCCAATGCTTTTGTGGCTTTGCATATCTTAGAAGAAGGCCTGAGAATCACCCTGGTTGATTGCTTTACTAGCTTAAGCTGGTACATGCAGCCCTCACTCCTGATTGTTCGTTCCCTCAGCTGCTGTATTGAGCCAATGACCTTGTTCCTGAAAGTGTGTCATGGCCTGGATGAAGGTATTGATTTTCTGAAATTAATTGATTTCCTACATGGTTTGCCATGGGATTGCAGAAATGGATGCTGCTACAACAGAWTGGATGTTTGAGGGCAGGATTAAGCAGCTGGGGTAGGGAGGAATGTGACTGGTGCCAAATCTGTAATCACARCTTCAGTAATTCCAGCAGAGCTTTGAGTTTTCTCTGTACCTAAAATGGTAAAAGGAAAGCCAGTCAACAAGAGTTTTATATCAAGTTCCTGTGTATGACTATAACTAGTCCTTAGTGTATTTTTCATTTTGGATTCTCAGTATAAGTGGTCTTTATCACAAAAAAAAAAAMAMAAMCCAAAAACACCTSCTCTAAGGAGAGAATAGCTCCRAGGAGAGTTCATTTGCAAGTTTGAAGGAAGAGGGAGGTTGGATCGTTCTGGCCTATTCTGAGGAAAGTTATGGTAGCTAATTGTAGTGGTACTTTTTGTCCTTAAAGTCTGTAAATGTGTTTCTCCAGCCCTTTGTTGGTGATTGCCTGGAGAGAAGGCATTGCAGAGGCGGTGGAAGTAGGTGACAGCTGAAGGTGAGGTGCCAGTGTTCAGGGCACCTGTGGGGGAGAACAGGGCTGGAAAAGATCTCCCGTGTTGCTGAAAAGGATGATTAGAGGTTTGTCTATGAGTAAAAAAAATTATGCTGTTAGAGAAGTGACAGTTTTCATATAGCAGTAATTAATTATAGGAGTTATTGTCAAGCCTTAGTTGTCTGTTCTATTGGAGAGGCTGCTGGGTATTCTGGTATTCCTGATGGTGCCCGACACAGGAATTGACCAGTGGGGTAGGATTTGGGATGCCATCACATCAGTAATTCAAGAAGTTTCTCTCTGGTCCTTCCTTCCCTTCTCTGAGTTGTGCCCTGATTGAACTCTTTCTCACCTCTCACCTTTAGCAATTGCAAGGAGTGTTAAGCGACCAATAAAGRGCAGTTTCCCTAGTGCTACATTCTCCTTGTTAATCCCAATCTATTTATCCCTAATGATTCCTTTAAACTGATGAAATGACAGAGGGTTTGTGGCCTGATGGAGGGATACCTGTAACAACAATTTATTTTCAAGTAATGTAGTCCTGCAATCAGTAAATATTCTGCCTCCAAAAGATGGTAGTCAAATGCATCAAGAATAGTAGATAAAAAGATGACATTAATGTTCCTCTGTCAATGCTTTCAAATCTTTCAAATTTCAGAATCTGAGTCTTTCTCAGAAATAAGATAAATGAAAAGAAACTTCACTGAATACATTCAAACACTAAATTCTTATCTGCATAGATCCTAGGAGGTTAGAAAATTCCATTGCTTGCTTCATSTCTCATGCAGTGTATCAAAGGTCGAGATAGAACTCTGATTCCTTTATTGTGGTACCAGTGACAGAGCACCTGCATGGAATTGCTGGCTGGATGCAATTAGTTTGACTTGCTGACATACAAAGTTGCAGTTCTTTAGCTTGYTTCCAATGCAGCAACAATGCCAACCCTTGATGCAGAAAATGGACACTATATTCCTGAAGTGATACTGATGGTTTGTTGAAATGTGCCATCTGCTCGTAACTGGTTCATTGGAGCCAAAAGGGGTAGAATGTAAAGTATTTTAACTGCTAATTTACATCAGCTCCAGCTCCAAATGGAGTTTGTATTATTTCAAAACCTGGTTGTTAAAACTGCTGAGATCTAAATCTCTGCTACAAAGTTTTGGGACCTGTTAGCCTGAGCTCCTTCAGCACTCCTGAATGTCGGCAAGAGTCAGAAACCCAAACTTGACACAGCTGTAAAAACACAAGGAGAGCCTGTGGCCTCAGCAAATTCTACTGGTGCAGGCATATTTCAGATATAAATTTTACTCTGCTGTTCCTAGTACTAATGAAGTCAGTCTCTTTTGGTGGGTTTGCAGCCAGGTGTGTCCAGTTCTGTGGCTAACCAGTGCTCTTTACTTAATTTTTCCACTAGTGACATTTCTRTCAAACTTTAAAAACAAACAGAAAAATTGGCTTGATGCAATAGCTCCAAGTGTTAATAGTAACATTAGGCTGGGTAAAAGACTTCCTTTGGATCCTGCTTTGCCAGAGATCTCCACCTYGTGGCTTGCAGGGAATAGATTTATACTGTGCAGGCTGGCAGCTGCCTCATCAGTTTGGAAAGGGAATTATCTCAGGACTGGACATTGCTGCTCTCTTCTTCCTAAAGAAGTTCTGGAGCCACCTGAGTATTACCCTGGCTGATCTCAGTCTTGTGCTTTAGTAATTGTGTGGATATAAAAGTTGTTACTCTGAGATGAAGCTGCAGAGTTGATCAGAAGGAATTATAGGTGCTGGAGTTCCCTGGAACAGGATTTCAGCAGTTAACAGGACAAAAGGTATGAGGGTAAAATAAGTAAATAAATAATAGATTTTCAACCACCCAAAAAATCCCAAACCAAGAAAAAAAAAAAGAACAAACACTAAGAAACCCCAACACCCCTTCTCCCTTCCCTAAGCATCCCACACTAAATTTGGGTGCAAATCCTGTGGTATCTCAGAAGATCCATCAGGCTCTATTCCAATACCTGTGACTGGTTGTAGGCTCACTTCACCCGTGTTGGTTGTGTGTGTTGTGGTGGCATCCTGCTGCTGAAATGGGTTAAAGTTGTTTTCAATGCAAAATAACAATTCATTTTATAATGAATAAATGTTCTAAAAGCTGCCAAAGAGATAAGACTAGGAGGGGCTGTCAAGCCCAGYGTGCCAAACCTGTTTTAATTTATCATAATCTCACTTTCCTGTTTTCCCACCAGACCACTTAGACCCCTGCCCCCTTTTTTTTCCAGGAACACATCTAGGTGTCTTTTGAATTCGTTTATTGGCTCTGCTGTGTATAGCATAATACAGCCTTTGTTGCACTTTCAGCTAGAGCTGTTTATACCCTGTGACCTGTAATTTGCTCTCAATTACGCTCACGCACATCTGAAGTAACGGTTTCAGAATCAATACACRTAACTGAGAGTTGAAATGGGCTCTGGTAACCTGAACACCATTTTCTGTCTTGATACTCATTTCACTATTAGAAGATTTCAGTTGATCAAAAATGCCAATTTACCTTACCATAGCTACAACATTTCCTAAGAGCAGTTTAATTCTGTTTAAGTTATTCTTGCTGTGGAGAAGAAAAAGTTTGGCTCTTGTTACTAAAGACTCAGAAGTTATGGTCAGAATGAAGCCAGCAGGGTTGTAGAAGGGCTTYAGAGGATGAGAGGACAGGGTGTAAAATTGATCCAAATTTAAAATAGAACTTGACCTTTGTATGAATTGAMGTGGGAAGCTGCTGTACTGGGATGCTCGGGGATCCTTTCCAGGCCTGTCTCTAAAATCTGATGGGAAGTCATGGAGTCAGTTTGGGARGCACAGAACAAAAGCTACATTTTTGAGAGAGATTGGGGCAGAAGGAAAGTGGATGCAGTAYTTTGGGACTGGAATGGGGTGTTGGGATGAAGGGAATGTACAGAAGCCAAATATTACAGAGAAGGTACTGATTGTCTGAGGAAATGGATTGAGACATGAGATGGTGGATAGTGTTCCTTACAGTTGGAAAAGGTTTTTAAAAACCTATAAAACTAAAGAAGTTTTAGTTTCAAATGATCTATGTATATTTTGAAATGCTTTACTAGGATATTTTAAGGAGAAAAATGTTATGATTTTCGATGAGCATTCAGAGTGTGTAAAATCTCACCAGTTTCTAGTGTTCCCTTTTAAAAAATGGAGCCAACTAAACCTTCGCCAAAGTAGCGAGATGCAAAATTGTTCTGTGTGGTTTTGTGGGTTTTTTAATAGGGTACCAGGCATTGTATCATTAATTTTACCTGAAGTTACTCTTTCAAAAACATCACCAAAAAAAAAATAAAAAATACATGTATTCATCAACCTTTGATCTTCTCTCAAAGAGCTTGAAGGTTCACAGCCRGTTTCCAGTACTTTGTCATTTTATAAATGAATAATAGTAGCAGTTAGTTTTCCAGCATAAATTCAGTAAGTTTGATTCTGAAAATCTTAATGGAGGACAGTGCATGTGTATGGAATGTTACCTTGAGTTAGCTCAACTGTGATGATGTCTGGAGCAAACATTATTGATGCAAATTTAGCTTTACCAGCCCATGGAGTTTAGAAATAGGGGTCTCTTTCTCAGGTTGTTTTTGATGTAGTTTTTCTAGAAACAGTGCCTGTGGAACCAGCACACCTGGGTGAAGTGTTTGGGCCATGRCAAGCATACCTGGTATTGAAATCAAGGTATAATAAATGCTTGGGTTCTTTTCAGTTGGCCTGCCCCAGTTTTCTGGCATTAAAAAAATCAATTTAAATTTCCCAGATGTGTTGGATCCTGTTACTGTAAGGTGGTGTCCTTGGCCTGTTCTGTGCCTCGCTTGAGTGCCTGCAGGAATTACACTGGAAGCTGCCTTGTGGCACCTTTTCTAGAGATGCCTTTTTTTTCAGTATCAAATTCCTCTATATCCATTATGTAGGGAAAGGTTCTTCCCTCAGAATGTGCTTTTAAGCTGCTTCATAAAATCAGAAATAATACCAAGACCTCTGTTGGTTCTAAATCAGACCAAACAAGCCATGGAGAGCTTCTCTGTTGTTCCCATACCTTTTAATCAGATAGTTGCTTGTTCTTTTCGCTGCACATAGAAATTCACTGCTATCTTCTGCTTCCACTTCAGCAGTGAGTTTTGTATTTTCTTGATAGAGCTTGGTTTATTTGTTGCTTCATTTTCTGAGTTCTCTGGCCTGTTTTATCCTGCTTGCAGAACTGGCAACTCTTTGAAACCCTTTTTTTTTTGACTGCTTTTGCTAACAGCTCCCACAGCAGAGCAAAAGATAATGATCAGGAAGTGCAAATGCAATCCCTTCAGGAATCCCAATGCTTGCTTCCATGATTGCTCACTCCTCAGATTTTGTTTTATGTCCTAGTATAAGCAACAGCATAGAATACTTATGTACATATCTAGGGAAACCGGGGGGCTTTTCTGTTTTCCTTCCTGGTCTGAGAATCTCAATGGATTCTATTTCCTTGTCTGTCCTCAGGTGTCTCTCTTCTCTTTCTGGTCTTACACAGCACTTGCTTTATCTCTATTAACTAGTTAATTACCATTACACTTCTGTAAGAGCTTGATTGTTGCTATTTCAATCAAAGGTCAGGAAATAGCACCCAAGCTTAAAAGATTGGACCAAAATACCAGCACATCTGATCTTAGAGATCTCTATTTGTCACTGGCAAAGTGTGGTGATTTTCAAGTTAGTCAGGAAGCCTTGAGGTCATGGGAATAAGTGCACGTAAAAAGGARTATTTTGATGGTGGAGATGTTGTGGACAGGAGAAGGGGTCAGTACAATGTTGATCAATGTGAAATGAGCAACACTGGTCCAAACTGGTTTTCACTGGGTTTGGGCATCCAGAAGGATCTGGCAGGGAGCAGAAAGCAGCCCTGTGGGTGAGCAGTGCTTTTAGGGGGTGTCCCCTGAGCTGTGGAGTCATTTGTCTCATTGCTGTTAGTGATTTTATTGGGAGATGCTGTTTGAAGTCTTCATTTTTTAAAAGTGGTGAAGTGGCAGAGCCCCTGTAATTGGTGGAAATACAGTGTTAAAGCTCCAGAGGACAGAGCTTAAAAATAATGTGTCTCCTTGAGAGCAGCCTAAATTTGCTCTTTTGTATTTCCGGTTTTATTATGTCCTTGCAGGAGGGAAGATGGCCCAAATGTAGGTTTAATCCATGTTATTCAGGAAACTGTGTAAGGAAAATTTTGGCTTCTTAAAATCCTTGCCCATGCTTTTAGGATCTTCTGGAAGTTTATTTATTCATAGAGTGTTGAGTCTGAATGAAATGCAGAAGTAAGATGGAAAACTCACAATRTCTTACCATGCAGCATTTTCATGGKTCGCTTTCCACCTTTGCCTTTTACTTGAGGGCAGAACTAGGGTAGAGAAATAATTTTTGTTCTCTTCTGAAAGGTTACAGTAATAAAGAAACTCTTGTTAACATCAGAGTATATGGCAGGCAGGAGTTTTCACAGTCTGGCATTGTTTATTTTACCAGCAATTTGGAACCTTCTGCACTCTTAAAATATTGGCAAGAAAATATTTAACTGTTAACTGTTCTGTGGCCTGCGTGTGTTTGAAGCCCTGGGGAGGAGGAATGCTTGGGGAAATCGGGTTTTTCTCAGCTTATGATTGAAACCAGAAGGTGCAGAATATTGGTAGAAGGTGAAAGCAATGTGACTTCAAATTAGAATTTTACCCAAATGTGGAACTTGGGGGAGAATGTCAAACAGGTCACGTATGAGCAGGGCCCTGCTAGGAGAGAGTGGGAAGGCTGATGGTGCAAACACAAACCAGCCAGTCTGCCAGGCACTACAGAAATGAATTTTTAAAGGTGATAGTAATTTTGAGCATTTGCATTTATTCTGGCCTCAGTCACTGGATAAAAGTTGCAGCACTAGGGATGAGGCTGTTTAATTGCTGACTAATTGTATARGCCCTAGCAACAGTCACTCCAATTGAAATTAAATAAACTTTTTTTTTTTACATTTTTTTTTAGGAGAGGAGATGGGTGCCTTGGTCCCAATTTCTTGGAGAAATTTATTTTTTGTATTCTTACTATTTTTCCCCATGGGAGGATGACCTATTTGGTATGAGCAGGATCATTCTTGCTCATATTACTACATAAAACGTAGCCTCTTCCCATGAGGGTATTAAAGGCTATGGTAAAGGGAGCAGGGTTTTTAATTGCACTAGCACTTTTCAGGTGAAATTCCTGCCAAGTCAGCAAAGTGATCTGATGATTGGTGTCCAGGATTATCTAAAGAGCTGTGCCTGTCTTGCTGGAAGYCAGGACAGGAAGGAATAGACACCCAGACAGGAGAGATACCAGCCAATGTCTGCAAAGATCAGCAAAAAATGGACAAAACTGAACGTGCCCGTCTGCCACTGTCAGATGAGTATTCAGGGTACTGTGGCTGCCAGTGACCAGAGATACTTGGGATCAAGGATAAGAAACAGAGCTGTGGGTCAGTGTTCCTCCTGGCATTCACTAASGAGTAACCTGAGAGCTCATGGAGATGGCCGTGTTTGGGATCACTGACAGAAATCCTCCAGGAATGCGCAGGCCTTTTTTTACTTCTTTCGTATTTTTTGTTCTTCAATGTCCTGTGGCAATGACTTCTGCCACTTAAATATATTGTATAAGGAAACACTTGAATTTTGAAAGTATGTTTGTTCATTTAATCAGATTCTACTTTGCATCTTTTTAATGAGAAACAGTGGACAATAATTCTTTGTTTACCTGCTGGATAGCACTCATGATTTTATCTCTCCACCATCTTCTTCCTCATTTCATCCTGAATATAACAAATGTTTCCTCATATGTCTCGTCRTGTTGGTCTGTTCTATGTGTTTTTTGCTGCTTTTAGATCTGTTCTGAGATTGAAAGGTAACAAATATGTGCAGCATTTTATATGTGGGTACATTATGGATTTATKACAGAATAGGGTTCCTCTTTTGGTTTATATTCCTTTCATAATAATTTGTAGCATTTTTTATCTTTTTCTTCACTATTGAATTGAACTTAATTTTTTTCTCTTGGAGATCTATTTCCAAATTGTAGCTGCCAAATGTCTGCATGTTGTTAAATAGGTTTTTTGAATTTTTTTTAACACCTATTGCAAATACCTTTATCAGCACTGGATATAACTGGTCAGATTTATTTGTGATTTTTATTTTCATGTACTATATTTTCTACTAATTTGTACTTACCTGTTTCAGAATGGATGACACTTTTTCTGTCTCTGCAGCCCTGTTCATGTTATCTAATATGTTTCATTTAGTTTAGTACTTTCTGATCCCTGGAATTTTGTAGTTCTTGACTTTTATTAAGTTATCTGAAGCCTTTCTCTATGGGCAGATCATATCACCTGGARTATGATGGACTGGGAGTGTCCAMGGCCAAGCTGGACAGGGCTTGGAGCATCCTGGTCTAAAAGTGCAGGGTGTCCCTGGYCATGGCARGGGRTGGAAATGGATGRGCTTTAAGAGCCCTTCCAAACCATTCCRGGATCATTCTGTGACTCTCAGAATCCTGAGTGCTGTGGGAGGGTKATGGAGCAATGTGTGTCCACTGCCTGATCCTGTGGAAAGAGTGGGCCAGCAGAYGAAGACAGCAAGAGACAGAATCAAGGGGAACACACAGAAGGAGGAGGTGGATCTCCTCGGGGGTGGCAGAGCAGGGTGCTTCTTGCTGAAGCACATGATGGATGCACAAAGTTGGCTGGACAAGCTGCTGGACATGGAGATCTTTTGGAGGTTACTCTAAACAAATAGCAAGAGTTCAGAATTATCCTGAGCTGAAATTGGTTGGGAGATCCTTGGAGGAAGCATGGATCAACTTTTGTAGGGTTTGGCCTTTTCTCAGGGATTCTGGCTGCTCTTGAAGGCAGGGTCCCCTGGTAGGTGGCCTCTTGGTCTGGTCAGTGTTCCTGGTGTGTGACACTTTGTGACAATCCCTTTGATTTGTTTCACTGAGGAGCCGGAGCTTTACAGGATCGCTGGGACTGCTCATGGGTGCATATTTACCTTAAAGATGTATCTACCTTTGAACTGTCTTCTCCAAGTGCCTCTTTTAAACTTTCCTCTTTTTTCAGCTTATCAGGCTGAATTCCTGATTCTGGTATGTTCAGAAACACATTTGTGATTAGTTTCAGGCTTTTAGCAACTGGTTTTTAAAGAAGCATTACAGAAAAGTCCCTTGACAACTGCTCACCTTACAGAGAATCAGCACAACTTGACAGAGCACAGCAATTTGACCTCTTTTCCCTGATCCTTCTCTTGAGAGGTTGTCGGTGAGCTCTGCCAGCCACGTTCTGCAGGGAAACAGGAACTTTGAATGAGCCATTGAATACAGTTCAGATTGTACTGTGAGCTCCTCTGCATCTGTAACTGTTACCATGGCAGAGCTTCCAAATTAATAAACTGCAAGATAGGATCAAGCCTCATTTTCTGGGTARCAGACAGGTAGGGGTGAGCATCTGGTTTTGCTGAAAGATGTAGGTAATATTGTATAACTTGCTTTTCTGTCTGCTTGGAATAAACTTGCTCTGGAGGAGCCTTATTGATGATTGCACAATTGTTGTGAAGTTAGCAGAGCACGCACAACTTTTTCCATTAACATTGTTTTTATGGACTGAAGTTTGGCAGGAGCCTGTTCTGCTACAACCTAACATTTAGCTTTTGCCTAGGTTAAAAGAGTRTTGGAATAGGTTGTCACTAAATACTGAAGAAGGCTTTAAACATTGTTCTCTGAAGTTAATGGTTACAGAGGTGTATTACAAAATTATTTCTAACTAAAAAAAAACAAATAGAGAATTTATTAGAAGGTTAATATTTAAAGCATACAGGGACTCAAGTTATAGCTAGTTACAAGCAGTGATCTGCTTTGCAGACAAAGTAGCAGAGCAGTTAATAAAAGGCTCAAAAACTGAAGATTGGAAAAATAATTTCTTCAATATCTTTGTCATTTTACAAATATGTGCCTGAAGGAACTGACCTTTATGACCTCTTGCTACAAATATCTTCCTAATCTGTTTTATTAATTTAATCTTTTTGATCCTAGCTACAGTCTTGGTCATTTCAAAATTACTGTCCTGCAAGCAGCAGTGATAATACAAGATGAAATAAAAGGGCTGCATTTGCCCATTTAAAGTCGTGTGTATTTTTACAGTGTTTTGAGCAAACACTCAAAAAGCCCATATATAAGTGCTTATATATTATTTATAAAGAATGAAAATCATATTACAAGTAATTCTGTCCAATTGCAACTTGAGAAGGGGGCCTAAATGTTTGTGGAGTGACATTTTTTTATCATGAAAGGCTGGTCCTATATCTCCTTCAGGAGCTTCTGCTGATATTCCTCCTGCTCCAGCAGTCAGAAGTGTCAGAGAGAGTGGGTGATGTTTATGGCAGTGGGGCTGCAGGAGTCCCCAGAGTGGACTCAGAGTCCCCAGAGTGGACTCAGCCATGACAACACGAGTGTACTCAGACCTGTGGAACTTGTTTTGCACAAGGGATGGATGAATTTTTACAGTATCAGCATAAAGCAGTGCTTTGCTGCTGCAGCTCTGAGCACTCCAGGAGCGTGGTGCTGCTGTGGTGTGTCAGTGCCTCTGAAAGAGCCCAGCYTTAGCTTAGAAAGATGACTGTGCTGACACATCCACTGTGTGCAGGTACAGGAGCAAACAGAGTGYACAGAAGAGGCTTTTTATTCCAGCAGAAATGGTATAATGAGAACGAAGGGGTTGAAACCCAAGCCAGAAAATTCAAATATGAAATGAGATACACATGTTCAACTGTGAGGGTGATATGCTTTAGCCAAACACAACTTAGTGAGCTTAGTACAGGGGGAACTCGGTGAAATGTAATGGTCTGTGATATGCAGAGGGTCAGGTTGTATGATCTAATCATTTCTTCTGGCTGAAATCTCTTCATAAAAAAGTCTAGTTCAAGCATAACTTACAGCCTAAAGAGAGGAATTGCTGCCTGGAATTCAATGACTAGTGCTTGTACAAGGCAGTTAGGAGTGCCCCTTCTGGCTTTATAGTCTATGGAAGGATTAATGTGTTAAAGTAGCTTAAGGGTGCAACACATGCTGGCAAAAGCTGAAGCAGAAAGCAAATTCTGTTACAGTGCTCTCAGACAGTGCAGCCTGGGGCAGGACACAGRGGTGACACTGCCAGGGATCCTGTGTCCTTCTCTTTGGGGATGGGCTGCACCTCGGCAGCTCTGGGCTCATCCCTGGGTTCCATGGCCTCAAGCATGCAGAGCAAACCAGAGCCCATGGAATCATGGATTCGTTGTGATTGGGAAACACCTTTCAGATCATCCAGTCACCATCAGTCAACCCAACACCACCTTCATGTTCCCCATTAAACCATGTCCTCAACTGCCACACCCACACATTGTTTGAACCAGGGATGGTAACTCCACCGCTGCCCTGACCAGCCTGTGCCAATGTTTTACAACTTTTCCTATTGTTTCTTTTCCCTCAAATACAATCTAAACCTCTCCTGGCACAACTTGAGGCCGTTCTTCTTGTCCTGGCACTTGTTACCTTCCAGTCTGTGCACACTGATCCTGCTCTGCACCATGAGCCAAGGCAGCTGGGGGGGAGGAGGAGATTCATTGCCAAWGGAAGCTCTTGGTCCATCACAGGACACTGATATGCACTGATTGTAGAGCAGTGGTCACTTTAAATACTGTGCCCACGTGTTGGTGTTTTCTGCATGTCCAGCAGTACAGGAGAGCAGTGTGCTCTTACCTCCCTAGAAATGTTCTCAGAATACAAAACCCGTGAGACTTAGCACCGTCACTTGTCAGCTGCAGAGTCACCCTCAGCAAGTGGCTCTTGGATGATGCACATGAACTCCTTGAGGCTGAAGATGGGGTTTCTTCTCTGTGACATGGAAAATGCAGCAGCTGTTTGCTGCAGTTGTGCCATAGGCAGAACGTGAGCTCACGGAGCCTTTTAGAGAAGAGTTGTGACATGTAGCAGGAAGATACATTAACTCTACATTTCCTTGTTAGAGAGGTCTTGTAAAGATGAGGTGTGTACCAAAARTGGGTTCCTGGTTTTGAACTAACCTAGTCCTGTGTCACTGAGGCCATAGCACATAAATCTGCCCAGTGACAGCTCTGCACTGGGCTGTTCCAAGGAAGGCAAAGGGGCAAAGTCCCAAGAAGAACTCCAGATGTTACTGATTTTTTCCTTGTTATTAGTAATTACTCACTTGGAATTCTCTAGCAGTTTTTCTTCTTCGTAACAAACTGTGGAAGAGTCAGCAGAATCACAACCAACCAGATCCTGAAAATGGCCAGTGGTAAGAACATGTACAAGCTTTGAAAGAGGAATCGTTTCCTGCAAACACTGCTTTGGATTTACTCATTTTTCTTGATTTACAGAGAAGGATTTTTTTCCTTCAGTGTTTGTACTTGACCAATGCCAGTTGGATTCTTCAGAAATTTTAATATTCCTTTAAATATCTTTTCATTGCCTAAGATACAGCTCCATCCCCAAACTCAGATTTTGTATCTGAAACTTTTAAGATGTCTTTTAAGATGTATTTATTGCCATGTTTTGTTGAACTTGGTTATCTCCTGTTTCTTGCTAACTTAAAGCTGCTGCTCTTTGTTTTTAGTAGGGAAAGCTGCTTCCCCAGGGATGTATAGTCCAGGACTTGTCTCTGTAATGGGACTATTTGTTTTCTTTGCCCCTTGCAGTTGCCTGCTGTAACATTTGTAGTATGTGTTAAGTAATCCTTGAGGTAACATTTTTATTATGTCATAAAAAGTGCGTGGCAAATATATAATAACTCATGGAATTTGTTTGTTTAAAATGGAAGGATAATTTATTGAGTGTGTTACATGAGACCTGCTCCCCCTTATTAGAGCTGTAGAAGTGCAGCTTATTTAGAAGTATGTTCTATTGAGAAAAACCACGATCTCTGACATGCATAGGTTTGAGCATGGTTGGGTAGAAATGACATCATAGTTTATGTACTCAATAAAAATTTAATTAAGTCATTACAGAAGTTGCAGTCATCATTTAACCCTCTGATTTCTTATGTTTAGTTCTTTTTTTAAACATTCACTAATAACCAGTCTCCAAATCTTGATAGCCTATAAAATATCTGCATGAATTTTAATAGTTTGTATTAATGGAAAAATATGAGTAACTGACATAAAAGGAATTTTCCTTGTGTTTGCACTATGTGCATTGCTATAAAAATCAACAGATGAAAAAAGACAGTGGTTTAAGGGAAGAATATTTGAACTGGAAATTTGCTCACTTGGCAGAAACTAACTCRTATTTTGATAGAAAATCTGTTGTGTAATTGCCAAGGTGAATACTCATAAGGATACTGAGAGAGTATTTGGGACAAGGGGTTCCAAGTGTGGGGAGTGTGATGGGCTGATGTCCCTCGTGTGTAAATCCTGTCTGCAAAGTGCAGTGTCACACCTGAGTGTCCTGCTGATGTGCAGGGCTGATGGCCCTTCTCATTTGTACTTCTGGGGTGTGTGAAAGCTGTAGAAAAAATCGCTTTGTGTCTCTTGGATYCCTCATGGCAGTCACTGTGAAGAAGAAGCTTTACCAGAGTGTGGCTGAGCCCTTGGGAGAGGARCTGCGTCACTTTGTTGGTAGGAGCAACAAGCAGAGGCAAGAGGGACACACAGTGTGGGTGAGGGAGATGCACAGGAGGCGTTTCAGCCATCCCTCTGTGCCCAGCAGTTGGTCCCATCCCATTTTAAGCTACATGGGGTCAGTTCTCACGCCAATGGGTGGCTTAGGCCAACCCAGCAAATACTTAAGCAGTTATTAAATTTAGTTAAAGGTCAGTGTGGAACTTGGACTGAGTCACACTGAGAGCACGGGGGAAGTCGCTGGGTCATCACAGACTGAAAGAAGTTTAGTCATAGTCAAAAACAAGTGAATCTGAGATGCTGGAAAGGCAGAATTCATGTTCGTGCTGGCTGAGAGTCAGTCTGGACAGTACAGGAGGAGCAGTGGCAGGCTGGTGTCTCTGTCTTTAGCATTCTCCTATTTCCACTGTTGCAGCGCATCCAGTTCTGCAGTCTGTGCTTTGGAGAGAAAAAAACTTGAAAAACCTTTGAGTTTCTAAGGATGGATGAAGGTCTGAAGCTGTTCAGCAGTTAAACTACAGAGGGGTCTCCATGATCGTGGGCTGTGCTGCCACTGCGAGGGCAGTGCCTCACTTCACACTCCTCCAGCAGTGTTTTCTCTCCACTCCTGCAATGCTGGCAGAGCTGTTGGCTGGGGATGTTTCTGCCAGTTGTATGTTGAGTAACACCGACCTCAGTTGTGTCAGAATTAACARAGCTGTGTCACAGGGGCTCCAAAGTGACTGACTCCTGCTTGCCTCCAAATCTCAGAGATGTGGGCTGGGGCACTGGTGGTTCTTTGTCCACTCACGGTGAAACTGGGAATATTTTCTCCTTGCCTCCTCCTTGAGCCTATARTGATGGTTTTCTGGTTTGTTTTTCAGATTAATTCTACTGTTCTGAAAGAAGACTTGAAAAGGATGGTAGAAAATTTCTATGCAGCTCTGTTTGGATAYGATGAGGTAAGAAGGCTGTTTTCAGGGAATGTACAACAAGTAGACCATCTAATTCCTGAACAGAGAATTGTCCAGATGGGTAAAACATTCACTGGCCATTTCTTTGGAGAAATATTACATTAGGGAAGCAGCCCTGAGTGGAAACTCTTTGAAGAAAACAGCACATGGATTTAAACCATGGGGTGTGGAGGGTGGGGTGCTCTTTGTGCTGCTTCACCATCCCTTCTTGGCCATCACTAAATCATTCCCTCCCTCTGAATCCTGTTGTACTCAGCTGTACTTTGAAAGCAAAGAGAGGATTTATAGAGTATTTATAAGGAGTCTATGTGAAAATATTTATATTATTATAAATATTGTATTACTTACAATAATATCCTCCCTCATAATRCATGGAGGCAAAGTATGGGCCACCATACCCAAGTGTCTGCAGGACATTCAGGAGGAAAATACATCTTTTTTTTTGCTCAAGTGAGTGTTGCTCTTCAGGTTCTCTTATTCACTTTGTGGTTTTTGTTTTTTTTTTTGTAGAGTGATTTGCATTATTAATAGATTGTAAATGTAACCTCATAGAGTTGCAGTGTTACACATGTGAGGTTTAATCTGATTTTAAGTATAGCCAGGATGTGTCTGCCTGTGTTTCGTTGACTATCTTTTTGGAAAAAAATATTTGCTTTGATTAAGGACAAATGTTGACCTTTTTTTTATTTTTAACTGAATATTTTAGTCTTTTGCCTTTGTCAAATGTGTCAGCAGAAGACAGGAGTTGTGAGCCTGTGGTGACAACACCACATAATCTAAAAAGACAATAAAAGYTGAAGAGAATTAGGGCAAATTACATTAATAGATGTGGTTCTTGTATAAACCAAAGCTAATAATAGATTTAACTGTTTAACTGGAAAAATTTAGATAGTTCTTGATGAGCGGGAGTTCTTTCTCATYTAGAATGAAAAGTTAAAAAAGCAAAGAAAAATACCAATGTCCAGATTATAGTTCTGCAACATTGGATTAAATATCCTTAAGTTTTTCTTTTTTAAATKTGATAGGCATCACACATTCCCATGAGGTGGTGCTGCCCTCTCTGTAAGATCACCATTTTTATGGTAAAGATTTCATAACATAGAAATGAAGTTWTCCACTCTGACATTAGGAATACCCTGACCCAGGTTTTTTCCAAATTAACTTGCCAGAAAATTGGTTACAGRCTGCTCTGTAAATTAATTTAAGGCCAGGGTTGTTTTTCCACTCTGGGAAAGAGTGATGTTGCTGCCTTTCCATGTGCAGAGCCCATGGCAGCTGTGGGCTCTGGGGCAGGTGCCGTGGCCTGGGGCCAAGAACACAAACGGCGCTGTCTTGTGTTCAGACCTTCTTCATGTGCAGTTTTTAATCCCCCTCTGTACTTTCCTTTAGGGAATCTTGTCTGATGATCACGTTCTGGCAGCAGCTCTTTGGAGAAACCTTTTGAACAGGAACTGCGAWGACCCTCGGCACCTGGAGCTGCTGGTGGAGTACGTGCGCAAACAGGTACGGCCCCACTCGCCTCAGCCTCTGCTGCAGGATTAAATAGTGCACAGCTTTCTTTTACTGCTTGCATRTGCAGCTCAGTTCTCAGAAATAAATTGGATTTTAATATTTAGTGATCAGTTTTAGGGAAAAAAGGTAGAAGTCTAAAACTGGATGATATTTATTGTAGAAYTGTGGGATATCCTGAGCTGGAAGGCACCCACAAGGATCATTGATTCAGTACCCAGCCCTGCCCAGACCCCCCAACAACCCCACCCTGAGCATCCCTGGAGAGCCTGGGCAGTGCCAGCACCCTCTGGGGACACAAGAACCTTTCCTGATCTCCAGCCTGAGCCTGCCCTGACACAGCTCCAGCCATTCCCTGGGTCCTGTCCCTGGTCACCAGAAAGAACAGATCATTATTACAGTTTGCTTGAAAATGGCTCCAGACAATTTAATGGAATATTGAGAGCAATCCCGCTCATCTATTTCTGTGCCCATGCTATGGAGAGGCTCAACAAAATGTGTCAGAAATGGGCTGCAACTTGTAGAAGTATAATCARTGTTAGAGAGTTGGGATTCTCTTCCTAGTGAAATAGCACACAGAGCTTCAAAGTCTCCTGATGACCTTTGGGGGAAAGAAGTAAAAAGTTTTGTTTTCCAGAATTATTTCTRTTTCCTTCAGTTATTACCTGAAGGAGACAGTTATTACCAGAGCAGTGTCTATCCTCTCAGCCCTGAGGATGTTTGTTAGTCAGATCTCTAGGGAATTTTGGTGGGATATAGTCCAGGTGGGCACCAAAGAGGAGTGAGAGAGGTTTTGGAGGAAAAGTGGAGCATTGGATAGGGAATCGAAGACCAGAACTTTCACAACATCAKTCTCTTTAATGTTTCCAATACTATATTCAGGATCAGATAGAGGTTTGGAGAGACAGTATTTCAGTGTGTGTCTGAGAAAATGGGAGATAARGAGCTGAGCTTCCTAAGGGACTGAGRACACTGAGAATGCCAGAGAGTTCTYRGGAGGGGCTGGCTTAAATCAATGCTGAAGGTTGCTGATGCTCAGTGTTGAGGCTGTAGGAAAGTTTGCAGGAAGTAAACACAAAGAAAAAGTATGTAATTTGGGATAATTTCTTGCCAGATAGGGAATTCGTTGCACTTCTGTATATTCAAGCAAAGGATAGGTCTGAAGCAATCAGCAGTTGAATAGGAAAGAGTGATCAGGGGAAAATGTGGCACGCTGGGGAGGAATCAGCACAGGTTCTGTGCAGAGAGGTCATTTCTGCAGGCAAGTGGTGCACTTGAGGAAAACATTCCCAGCTCTTCACAGGTGCCAATGAGCTCTGAACTGTTCCACACAGGAATGAGGCCTTGAGATTGCAGTTGTAATATCAAAATGTCAGCTCAGCACTCTGCAGTGTTTAAAAAAATGCAAAACAAATTCTCAGAACTACTAAGGAAGGAATAGGGGATAAAATAGTGCTGTGGTGCCACTTTTACATTCCTGATGCCCTTGTGAGCTGGAATTATGTGTCTGCTTCAAGTGCTCACCATCAGTACGGATAAAACGTGAACTGAAGAAGGTTCAGAGAGGAGCACGAAGCGTGACAGTGAAACAGCTCCTTTATCAGCTGTGAGCAGAATCCCCTGCCCAAAAAACAGCTGGGAAAGAATGGGAGACAGCTCTGGGACATCGTAAAGGCATGTGAAAAGTGAGCAAGGAAAGGTGTTTAGTGACACAGGAATGTGGGGACGGAACATTGTTGCAGTTGGTTGGGGTGCTGCCACTGCACATGGGTTCCAGTGCCTGACAAGGTTTATGGAAGAAACGTTTGCCCAGGATTGTTAAATCCACAGCCACTTCAGACTCAAAATCYGTGAATGATTTTGAGAGGGAGGGAAAATGAACAAGGAAAAGAGCTTTGTGTGCTGAGTTTAAGTGCTCCTAAGAATCTGCTGGTGGTGACTGTCAGGACAGGACATTGTGGCTTAGGTGGCTTTCCAGTGTGACCCTCTGGCCATTGGYGCATTCATTCATCTCTTGAGAAACTCCTTGTCAAATTATCCTTTGTTTCAAGTAACACTGTGTACCAGTTTCTTGTGCATCCTGTCTTTAACAGTGGCTATTAGTGGATGCCAGAGGAGAATGTACTGACAGGACAACAAGTACTGTGCCCGTGGTCAGCTCTCCCAGCCTTCCTGAGCCARTGGCGATGGGTTTGTCCTTGACTGACCCTTGAGGGACTTTTTTCCACTTTTTTTTCCTATTTCTCATGTTTAGGGTGACCAGTGGCAGCAAGTTAACCCTCAGCGGTATGATGAGAGTGTTTTTTTATTAATTTTGCTTACATTGCCCCTCAAAATTCCACTAGATTCCAGCTGTCTTCCCAGAGAGGCTGTRGATCTCTCATCCCTRGAARTGTTCAAGGCCAGGCTGCACAGGGTTTGGAACAACCTGGAATAGTGGAGAGTGTCCCTGCGCATGTCAGGGGCTGGGACTGGATGGGCTTTAAGGTCCCTTCCAACCCAAACCATTCTGGGATTTCTTCCACTGTGAGGATGACTGCTCATTATGTGTTCACCTCCTCCAGCTCGTGTGCTTTTATGTGATAAACCCCGGGTGTTCCCTGCTGGCCAGGCCATCCTTGTGTAGTTAAAGCCTCTGTTGCATGAAGGATGGGAGCTCCCCGTGGGGTGCCAGTCTGGGCAGTGTCCCCTGCTGTAACCACCAGGAGGATGAAGTGACTCATGGCAGCGTTGCSTGGCTCCTCTTTGCCCTGTTGCCAAACCCTCAGAGGAGGCATCAGTGACGCAGGAAACTCCAGRGGATCTGCAGATCCTTATCCCGGCCTTTCCATGACACTCCACCATCGGAAGTGATCTTTTTAGGTCTGCCTCACACAAATGGCAGAGTAGGCTGAAATGTCCCTGCTTTTTGGGAAGAAGGGTGTTTGTGTAGCTGCTGAGGGTTGGCTGGCGATGGACACGTGGCAGTGACCAGCTGTGCTTGCAGGTGCAGCACCTGGACGCGCTGAGCGGGGAGGATCTGCTGCTCACGGGCGAGGTCAGCTGGCGGCCGCTGGTGGAGAGCAACGCCCGCAGCATCCTCAARCCCCTGGCCCCTGTCTACAACGACGAAGGACTCTGAGATCCACGTGTCAGGACAGCTTGGGAAGCATGCCTGGAATGGGACTGAGCTGAAGCTGTGTGGTCAGGAAGAAAAGTCCAAAGTTTGTTGGAAGGCAAACATTTCATTAGCTAGCCCATCTGTGGTGCCTCAGTAGCCTCCTGGACAGTCGTACTCCCAAATCTTCACCCGCAAATAAATGCTTGTTGTTTTAAGAACCTCTGTCCTTTTTATGGCCCCGAGTGGCCCTTGCTGACAAATGGACAGAGCTGCCTTCTGCCCTTAGGAAACCAGGTATTCACCATGACTTGAGTTCTCTCAAGAAGACATTTCTGTCCTTTGCCTCATGTAAAGAGCTGCTACTCAGAGACAGGGTGGTGTCCTCTGCTCCCTGAATGGTTGTGAATGCAAATCCRAGCTTTGCATATTTAGATAATAAATATATATTTTAAATGCCTGATATCAAGATGGAATGGTCCATCTTYGCTTTAGTAGAGTTAAGAATTGCTTTAACAGATTCTGAAGGGTTTTCTGTGAAAATCCCTTTTARGAACTCTCTGCTTTGTTGCACAAGGATAAGAGAATGCAAAGAATAATGCACAGTYCCYGRCAATCCTCTGTGACTCTGGCTGTCTTAGGGAGATTAAAGCCCCTATTGTAGCTGGGCTGGCACTAAAAGCTGCCTCAGTACTTGATGTTTCAGTCTGCCTTGCTGATACTTCCACATTCTGTGTAGAATTGTGGTCTAGGAATTCCTTTATGAAAAGAACATCCCTGTTTGTGTCTGTGGGACAGGACTCTGCCATCCTCCATCCCCCAAAGCAGCGGTCCAGGGCTTTTTAACAAGATCCTTCAACACCAGTGAAAACTTTCTGTGGCTGTGCAGGCAAATGATGCCAACACAGTAATTAGGGGAGCAGGAGCTGCACTGATGAGATCAGCAGAGGCTGAGGTGCTCTGTGTGGGTGGATGGTTCACCAGGCTGTTTCCAGGTCAGTGGCAAAAACAGTTTTCATTTCTCTCCTGTCAAAAATCTGAGTCAATCAATAATAAATGTCAGTCTGGGTAAAATTGCTGGCTGTGTTTGTTTTCTGTGCCATGTGTTTGATAAGWATAAGCCCTATAAAATCAGGATTTATTCCTAATAAAAGCATTAAGCAAAAGTAGAAGGTGATAATCTTTAATTTGTGAATTTAATCCTTAATTGTGACTCTTTAATCTGGTGAAAGTGTAACTGTGCGTGGCTGTGACTATTCTTCCTTCTCAAGTTGCTTTCTTCTCAGTGTGTGTGTTGGGGAATATTTGCCATCCCTTCTCCATGCAAAAAGCAGTGGGATGCAGCGTAGGGGCTCCCAAACACTGCCTTGTGGTTTATTTTTTTTTTTTATCTTCTTTTAGAGAGCCTTCTGTGTATAAAAAAGGCATTTTGTTATTTTTTTTCCAGGGTGAACTTCCTCAGTTTAACATGTTATAAAATGAGTCATGTAAAGAGCCCCTCTCTCTGTGTGAGGTGTATCCCTTCTCTGTGAAAACATTACAGCTCAAACAACTTGCTTGCAGTTTATTTAAGATGCTTTTGTTGAAAGCTGAGCTAAGCAGAGAAACCTCTTATGTGTGAAGTATTATACAGTGTGTGTGAGATAATAACACCTTGTAATTCATTACAGCTGGCTTGTATTTACATAAAAGAAGGCTGAGATGTGTAGGAATTTGCTGATTAATTTATTTTTAATGAGAGTGAAGTATACCAAGTACCAAAATAAACTTTACTTTGTGTATCTTACTGCTTCTGAAATAGGTGGAAAAATTAATGGTAGATATTTTGGCTCAAAGCTACATACATTAATTCATATACAAAACAGTTATTTAAACTTTAACCCCTTTCCTGCTGTGTAATTTAAACCTGGGCTCATGTTATCCATGCCATGGGAACACAGGGCTGGGAACACACCACCATCCAGCCTGGGACTGTGCCTGGCTGCAGGGGAACTGGAGAGCTGCTGGAATTCCTGGGACAGCCGGCCTGGAGGTGAGAACGCCTTCGTGCTCTGAATGTGGGACAGCGTGTGGTCAAAATGAACCCTGCCCTGTGTTTATGGGCAGGAGGCTCCACAAGGATGGTGCCAGATGGGWGTCATGGGCATCTGCCCTTGAACCTTTTATTAGGGTGAGACCTGTAATCACAGCTCTGGCCGGACAATGAAATGCCCTCACCCAGCCACTGTAAGGGCTGAGCCAGCACTGGGGTGTGTTTGGGTGTGTGGGGCCTGGTGGAAAAACAAGGCAGATACTGTCTCTGAATTAAAAGGGTAATTTGTTAGAGAGGGAAAATCCACTGGAGGCTACACAGGACCAGGGAAGACTTTGCTTCCCARTTATTAAGTTACCCAGAGACAGGATGATGCAGTGTGAGACTGGGTATCAGGAAGAAATCCTTTCCTGTGAGGGTGGGGAGGCCCTGGCACAGGGTGCCCAGAGMAGCTGTGGCTGCCCCTGGATCCCTGGCAGTGCCCAAGGCCGGGTTGGATTAGGCTTGGAGCACCCTGGGATAGTGGAAGATGTCCCTGCCATGGCAGGGGGTCGAATGGGATGGGATTTAAGGTCCCTTCTAACCCAAACCATTCAGGGATTCTAATGTGGCTCCTATTTCCCTCAAGAGGTGAAGCTAGAAAGCTGCCATTGCCAGTTCTTGTATCACACATCTCTCCAGCCAGAAGGAAATAAAATACATTTCCAGAAGTGAAATCTGTCCCTTGCAAGTGTTTCAGCAGCAGTGATTGGCAGGTGAGTGATTCCCATGCACAGCTCTGCTTCGAGGGCAGCAGAACGGAGCGGGTTTAACCAAATGTTGTAAATCCCATCTTTTGCTATTTCCAAGGCTTTCCAGAAGGAATTAAGATACTTCACTTAGGGACAGTTCTTTATGSTGTTGGGTTTTTGGATAGTGGTCTCAGACCAGCAGTGTGGAGGCACTTAACTGTCTTTAAAATTAACATCCATGTGAATTTCTTGTTAAAGGAACCACTTTATCATCTGACCTGATCTCCTGTCTCAAATACAGCATTTGGACATCCCTTAAGATTCCAGAGGACTTACTCTTCTGACTTTTCCAGGTATCTTGAAGAGACATGAGCCCCTGGGAAGCGCTCATGATTTCAGCTGGATCCTGGGCTGCCCTGTGTGGGTGGAAGGGTCAGCACTCAGTGCCTTCTCTTCTGTTTTGCACCATGGAAGAATAGGAGCACATTTTTCCTCACAGGGTCAAACTTGGGAAATCTCTTGCTTTAGGTTTTTTAGACATTTTGGAGTCGGGGGGAAGTAATCTGATGCACTTTGATGCCCACGCTCTATTTTAAGTGTTTAAATGTTTTTCTGTGTCATCCTGGCTGCTGTGCTCACACCACCTKTGGCTGTTGAGCTTTTTTCCTGCTGTTTTCTCCTGCATCCCTAAAGGGCTGAGACGGAATCCTCAATAATCTCCCCGTATGTGCTCTCCAATGCTCAAGCCCTGTTGAAGTGCAGTTGCCACTTCCCAGATTTGTGACTCCCATCCTCATCTTYCACACACTGATGTTTTCAGTCATATTTCTGCCCCACCAAGCCCTCAGGTCAGAACTGCTGCTCCTGACCTGCAGTCAGAGTTAGGCACTRTCCTGTCTCCCTTGGCTGGGCAAACATGAAAAGCAGAAACTGGACACTAAGAGTGMATTTTTCCACCAGAGCTTTCAATCAGATGAATTTAGATGAAAAGTAGCAAAGCTGGAGGAGGGTGAGCATCAGCTGGGAGGGTTCTGCAGGCATGGTCCCTGTGAAGTGTGCCACTGTCACTGCATGGCACCGCTCTGAGGAGCAGTGGGAGCTGTGCCCCACCCTGTGATCCACTCGTATTTGCTACGTGGTAGGAGAATGGTTTAATCCTGAGCACGTAGAGAAGGTTGGCTGCATCCCAGGGATGTGCTGAAGTACAGCTTGAGCATTTGGAGAGGTTTACTGATCTGCTCTACAGGTGTGCTGAATGATGCCTTGAGCTCCAAAGCTGGACTGGGTGCTTCCTGCCAGGAAGAGAAAAGTCCCAGCGTAGGGAATTGTAAATGTTTCAGTTAATACTTAGAAACTGCTGTGTCTAATTCTACTACGAGAGTAGATACAGAGTTGTGCCACAGATACAGTGGTTATTTCAGGCCCCAGTGCAGGGTTTGGTCATGGCCAGAGCCTTGTACATGAGGATTTTTTTCTTGGGTGATGCTGGTGGCAGCGAATTTAGAATGAGAATCATGGAATATCCTGAGCTGGAAGGGGCCCATCAGGATCACTGAGTCCAGCTCCTGGCCCTGCRCAGGACCCCACGAATCCCACCCTGTGCATCCCTGAGAGCACTGTCAAGGCTGCCCAGTGGAGACCTTCCCAAATGGGCTCCTGCCCTCCCCACCTSTCTCTTCACATTTGCCCTGCTTTGTCTGATCTCTGTTGTCTCCTTGGTTAATGAACCCTAATCAAGGCTTCTCTGCTCCTTTCTCTGCAGGAGCTGCAATGACTCCATGTCCTTCCTTCCCACTGTGCTGTGTCCAGCTCTCTTGGGCCTTTGGTGACCCCAGGCTGGACAGGGCCTCTCCCAGCCCTCTGGGTGGTGGTGTTCCTGTGCCACAGGGCAGGATCTCCCTCTTTGGGGCCRGCCAGCCTGGCCCTCAGCACACTTTGTGTTCTCCTGAAGGTCTGAGAAGGCAAGCAGAGAGCAGCAGCAGAGGGAGCCTGGGAAAGCTGGCAAGGACGTGGGAAAGACCCTGAGGCTCAGCACGAGTGAGCAGTGGGCTCTGCTGCTCCTGCTCTACCTGCAGAGGGACTGTCACCCGTGGGTGCCGTAGGCTGCCTGGTCTCCTGCACCCTGATGGGACAGTTGCATATTAGCAATCTCGTGATCCTTCCCAGACTCCTCTGGTGAGGTTTTTTTTTGACCACTGCCCCTTCTTCAGGCATTCAGGGCTGCCCTGTGCATCCTACGTGTGTTCCCCCTGAAGTTGCTGAACATGTTGAGGGAGTACTTGTTTTGCTTRCAGTCATTCAACCTGCCAAGCAGCTTGCTCTGCTCATTTGTGGGACAGAAGAGATGGCAGGGCTTCCCTTCCACAGGGAATGCAGAGCTCACATGAGAGTGATTCCACCTTCTGCTGGTGGCTGTTTTGGATGTGATATGCTGGGAACAGCCAAGRGCTTTCGGTCAAGTGACAATAGATCTGCTGCAGGGACCTGGGCAGGTTAGTGGAAAAGCCCCCAAACACTGCCTTGAATTTTTTTTTTTATCTTATTTTAGGGAGCCTTCTGTGATAAAAAAAGGCATTTGGGGTTTTTTTTTTTTCTAAGATGAACTTCCTCAGTTTAACTTGTCATGTAAAGAGGAACATCTGTAACCTGCAACATCTGCTGTTGTTGCTGCCTCATGCAGGTGTGTTCATGCAGGAGGGCCCTGCACAGGCTGCTGAGCCTGGATCCTGTMAGGAAGCTGCTGCAGCTCTCCCAGGAGTGAGAGCTCCCTTGTGCTCATTTTAGGAGCGAGGATTCCTGCACATGCAAAGCCTTCATGAATGACTACATCACAATGTGCTGGGCTCCTCCATTCCTCATCCCACCTGCCAGCTCTGGGCTGCTCCACATCCTGTCCAAACCAGGCATCTTCAGCASATTTACTCAGTGTCCCACATCCTTCCCTGTGCCCTCTTCCTGCTGGCAGCCAGACCCAGTGACATTACAACACCCAGCTCCATTTCTGGATGTCCTTTAGAAGGAGATGTGGAAGGGGTGTCTCAAAGTGCTTTTTCCCGTGTTCTGTACAGGGCAGCAGCTGAGGGCAGCAGCACACTGTGRTCCCTCTCCTGACAGCTGGSTCAGCCCCCTGAGCAGCTCGGGGCYGGACACAGCAGCTCCATGGATACACTTTGGCTTCCCTGCATGGCACAGGGGTGGCAGAGACCTTGGAGCTGCAACAGAAGAGAACCTGGGCACACTGCTGGGCAGGGGCAGCAGGGGATGGGGGTCCCTGCCTCTCCTGCCATCCTTGGTCTTGGATCAACTGATCTGTGTCTGGCATCTGGTGTCCAATGCCCTCCTTCAGCTGTGCAGGTGTGAGGCTGCCTCTCCCCTGATTTGAGAGGGTCTTAAATGAATGGAAAATCTGAAACAAGGGATCTGTGTGCTGTCACTGTGCTTAGAAGATTCTGTAACGCCATGAAAAAAATGGGGAGACTTGACTTTGCACTGCTTTGTGGGTTCAGTGCCAASAGAGCTCAGTGCAGGGACTGAAACTGAGACTTTTCTTACCCAGCTGTGCTGGCTGAGTCCATCTGCTGTGAATTGTGCAGAGTGGAGTGCTGCTATGCAGTGTCTTCCAGAAATGCCAGTACAGTGCTGAGGAGCACCCTGGTGTTTAGAGGTGGAAGATTGGGTTTCAATCTGAAATAAAGAGAGGGGGCAAAATACATATTGGCTTCTTGTGTTCTCGGGTGAGTGCTCTCCAAGATCTATCAGGAAACGGGTTGGCAGGCTGCCTGCCATGTGTGCGTGGACAGGAAGCAGCAGGTACATTCTGTGGAAAGCCCAGGCAAGGTGTTTGTGTTTGCTGAGCTCCAAGAACATCTGTGGGAAGGAAGAATGAAGTATTACCTAATGCTTGGGTCCTGGCTGAGCTCAGAYAGCAGCCAGAGCAGAGCTGCCCAGGGACATTGGCTTGGAAGTGGCACTCGGGGTGTGTGTTCAGCCAGAGGGAATTTTCCCCTTGTCTTTCTCTGTTGATTGCAGAAGGTGTGTAGACAGCACTTCCAGATAAGAGCCCTGCTTTTAGCTGGCAAAAAGGGGCTGATGCGATTCCCACATCCTGTGTTGGCCAATCAGCCTCTGGAGTGCCAATTATAGACATTTAGCCAGACAGCAGGGACAGGACACCTCTCATCTAATTTTAGATGTCTGCATGGTAAACCTCTGTCACTGATTTAGGCAGCCCAAGCTCCTGCAGTTGGCTGGGGAGAGATAAGCGCTTCCAAGGCAYCTTTCATGGGACCTGTTCAGGTGTCTGCTGCAGGGTGAGGTGACTGACTCCTAGAAGTCTCTGCCTCTTCCCACCACCCCTGAAGGAGCCCAGCCTGACAAGCTGGGCTGGAGATGTTTACATCGTGTGTGCTTTCATGTTCTGAGGACCATGAGAAATTACTAGAGGGAGAGTAGATCATTACCAAACACCAGCTGGAGACAATGCAAATCCCTTTACAGAATCAGCAGGAGAAAACATGCATTGGATGATAGTGAGTTTTTTAAAAACTCACACCTTTTGAGCTCTTTAGGAAGGCATACAGTAGGGTGATGTTACCCTTCCTTTATGTWACCAGCCTGGCAAAGCAACTCCAGAAAAGCAGCTCCATCTTACAGCTCCTTCCCTTTGTTATTTCCCCAAATTTCTTTACACTGGGTTGGCTGCGTACTTCACATTTTATGTTATTCTTTAAGCTGTTCTAACACTCATTTTCACCTGTAACACTTCTGTGGCAGCAGCTTTGCTATAATTTTGTCCCATCCCTACTCTGCCCTTGCTCACTGCATCAAAGCCAACCTCTGTTTTCTGATTCAATCAATGCACCTTTGTTTTTGTTCTTGCCACTTGCAGTCCTGCACAAGCTTCATCCTGACTTAGCTGTCTAAAGACTAGACAGCTAATCCGAACTAATCATCCCACTCAGATGGGTCCRTGGAGAGTGATAATCCCTTGGGGACATGATTCATCCCAGCTGACTTAGAGCCTGGTGTGCTGGTTCACACTCAGGCATGGCTGGCCCTCTCCACTAACGTCCTGYGATTATTCCAGGGCACACATTCATCTTTCAGATTACTTAATTTAAATTAATCTCAGRGGATTTTTTAGATAAAAGGCCAACTGATTATAGCAGCTCTCCAGTCAGTTCTTCGTTCCCTGGTTGCCTGTGTGGAGTTCAGTAGCTCCAGGGTGAGCTGATTTTTGCTCCTCTACAGTTCTTCATGCATTGTGTTCTCATGGTGTGTTCCAACACAGTTCCTTCATTCACAGAGCAATTTCTGCCTGTATTGTTCCTCCAAAACCAACTCCATGATGCATTTGGGAAGGTGGAGTTAACTAATCCCCAATAAGCAGCATGTGGGCAGTATCATCACACACAGCACCAGACTCCTAAGGTTGAATGGCCTTKCCTTGAAGGATTTCCAGGGAAATGCTAATAGAGCATGTCAGCTATTGCTCTTCTCACCTGCAGTATCTAATGACCAAGATTCCTGCTGTGATTCCTACAAACACTATGACTCTGTGACAAAAAATAGAGTGTTCTGGCTTTTCTGCCAGGTGCTGGTGCAGCAGAGCCAGGCTCCCAAGCAATGCTAAGGAGRAGCATTGTCTGTGGCTCAGGAATGAGTAAGTTTCTTTGCCGAGTCTGATTACCCACTTGGGATATTTGTGTTTCATTATAACTGACACTAAGCAGCATGTTTGATTTGGAACAAATTTCAAGCAGGAACAAGTTCCAGCATCTGCATTTSCACTGCGAGCACAGTGAGGGACAGAACAGGTTGGAGCCTGCTAGGCCAAGGGTGGGGACCTCTCTAAGGAAGGGAAGGGAAGGGAGGGGAGGACAGTACATTAATCAGTTCCAAGGAAAAGGAAGRAGCAGCTTGAAGAGCTGATATTCCTCCCTTGCAAAAGGGACACTCTGGGCACTGAGTGTCAGGTGCGTGCCGGGAAGGCGGGTGAGGGAGCGGGGAAAGCCGGCTCCTCCCCCGCAAAGGAAGGCTGTACCTGGTCATTAAGGAGTTGAGCTKGTGCTGAGTCCTGAAGGAACCTCTTGGGAGGAGCTCAGGAGGGACAGAACAGACCTGAATACGGACACAGGACTGATCCAGCGCGAGAGACAGCTCTCAGCATCAGCAGCTCCGGTCATGTTCAACTACCTGGCAGTCGAGGTGAGGCCCCAGCTCCACCGCAGCTACGGGGGACAGCAAGGGCAGTCTGGGCCACTGAAGAGCCGCCTGGAGCAGCTGAAGAAGCCATGGTGGAGGGAACACACGCCGCTGGTGCTGCAGCACAGCGAGACAGCCAGGCTGGCCATYGATGCCTTCCTTGAGCAGGGGGAGCGCGGTTACCTCAATGCCATCGCTGAGGAGAGGGAGCTGCCCTTTCTTTCCACCCTGGACATGGAATATATCAGCCACCAGAGGAACCACGGCTGTCCAGATCCCAGCACAATGAAAGATAAAGAAGCTGACCCTGCTGATGTGGACGCTGGAGACAGGTTCTCCCTCAACTCTGAACTAACATCGGGCACCTACTTTCCCCTCATGTCTGATGTGCACCCTCCGGAGCTGGAGCTGGGGTGGCCAGGGACGCCGCTCCTCACGGTGTCTGGACAGACTCAGGCCACTGTGATTTTCCAAAGGAACAAAACGAACAGCATTAAGGATCTGGTGCGGTCTYTGATCAGCCGGGCGCGGACGGTACGTACGGGGCTGTGTCCCTGCAGGGGAGCCGTGTGCCACAGCGCCCGGGGCTGCTGGCCGGTCCCACACTGTAACCACACACCCCACGCTCTCGCTGCTCTCCACATGTCTGGCACGGTGTGATTGCTTTTTCTGCAGCAGACCTGTAGCTGTTCCTGCTCCTTTCCTTTCCTGTAATTTCTTTCTGGATTTCACGTGATCCAGGCAGGGCYCTTGCAGGCTCTCCGTGTCTGTGGTTGYRGGGATGCAGAGCRGTYCCRGAGCCTGGAGTGGGTGCTGGCAGGRCCTGCAGTGTCCCTGGCTCTGTGTGTGTCCAGCCAGCCCTGCTCCCTCAGCCAGGGAGTCTGCACAGCCAAGGCTCTTTTCCAGCCCTGGACATCACCTTAAGCTGGACAGGAGGATACCACTGATGAGTTGCTGTCACAAAGAGAATCTYAGAATGGTTTGTTTGGAAGGAACCTTAAACCTTATTCAGTCCCACCCCCTGCCACGGGCAAGGACACCTTCTGTTGTCCCAGGCTGCTCCCAGCCCCGTCCAGCCTGGCCTTGGGCACTGCCAGGGATCCAGGGGCAGCCACAGCTTCTCTGGGCACCCTGTGCCAGGGCCTCACCACATATAACCTGAGTAAATTTGTGGGACTGAATATCCCACAAATAACCACTGTCTGTGGTTTGAAGTAAGTTAGAATCCTGTATTCTAGGCTTGATGTCTGTGCCTCTCTGGGAATGAGTAAGATCAGCCCATTTTGCCCCATTGCACAGTTTCTCTCGTGTTATTACAGCCCTCACATGTAATAAAAACAGGATAACTACAGTGCATGCCGACCAAGCACAATGCTGGCATGGATTTACTCACTCAATTATGCTGCTGCTTATTTCTTTAGCTTTGCCACTGAATTCTGTGTGAAAGCAGAAGCTCAGACAWCTGTATCAGAGACACATTTCAGCTTTTGTCTTTGTCCTCTTTATGGTTCTTTTCAGCTCTTCYACATTAATTTTCTGTTGTAGTATTTGTGTTGAGATACCGAGGAAGTGTTCAGACCAAAGTTCACTTTAACCAGTCAGCTTCTAGGCAATTTCTCTTATCACTCCAGTAATTTCCTATTTAACTTCACAGTCACTCCTTACATTCATTGTTGCTTGTGCAAAAGTGGGAGATAAGGAATCACCAGGACTCTCTTTGCAGTTCAAGTGTGATCTTCTATCACCATTAGCTGAGCTGAGCAAATGAATTTATGTGTTCCCAGCAGCTTAGACTGCACAGCATCAGAACATCCTCTAAGAGCCACACATCAGCAAAGTTTGGGTGTGATCYGAGGTGAATGGGGATCTTTTTCCTTTTGCCTCAAAGACCATTTTGCCACATGAGCTGCTGCTTAATTGTAAGCAGCCCTTGCTTAATGCCTGAACTTCTCTCATATCATAAGCAATTACAGGAAGTTTTGGTCCAGGAAGTAAGAGGCAAAAAGCTTTGTTTGTCCTTGGAGGCAGCTGCTTTGTGGTAGCTTAAATGATCTGAGAAGTTCTGTGATACTGACCCTCTATTGTCAGCAGTGGAGATTAAGTGATGGCTCAGTGCAGAGTAAATAACTACCGAGAAATGTCCTCCTGTCACTCAGCACATGTCCCGGATCTCCGATGATATTGTGATCCTTTCAGCCACAGGAAAAACACATCTTGCTGCTTTCTCAGTTCTCAGGAACTTCTCAGTTGCTGCGGGCAAGTTGCCCAGGTAGTGGATRCTTTGTTGTACATTCAGTACATTCTGAGCTTTTTGCTTTCTTGGCTTGGCTTGATTAAATCCTGACAATCTTCAGCCCTTCATGTTTAATTTGAGGGTTTCACACAGTGTTTTTTACTGTTGTGTGAAATGTGAGAATGAGTTTTTAACTATCTTACTGATTTATTACTGGTATTTGACTGGCTTCTGGGTTAGCAGCTCTGGCCATGCTTCCCATGATTAACTCTATGATTGATGGCAATTCCAGCTCATTCACAACTCCAGTTRCACATATTTAAGTACTTACTGAGTCATTGTGTTCAACAAATCATCTAAAAGGATGTTGCTTATGTGTCTTCATGACAAAAGAGCAACCAGAGGAAAAAATTTCTTTTGCCTGAAGTCCCAGTATGTACCATGTGGAGAACAACCTGKTTTTTTGCTTTGCAGCTGCTGTTTCTACATTTCCAATATTTTTGCCACTAGATCTTTAGCTCTTGTCACATATCCATAGATATTTTAGAGTGTTTCTCCTCCYGTGGGTGATGCAGTGCTGGTGTGATGTGGGAAGGATGTTGAGAACCCCAGCTGCTTTTCCCAGRTCCTGTAGGCAGGGAGGTGTATGTTTTGAAATGCTGTTTGCTGCCTTCCCGGTACAGTCACAYGGAACAACGTCAGCAGACATCTCTTGCAACAGCTTATTTGTATTGACAAATGAGCAAAAACACCATTTGTTCCATTGGTACCTTGGGCTGGTGTGGTCAGCCTTTTGCCTTCACTGTGTTTAACCAGCTCTCTTTGAAGACASATGTTCAGATTCAAGCTTTTCTCTCTGCAGACTTAAGAAGATGCAGCGCAGCCACACCTTTGCCTTCATTTGATAATACTATTACAATTTCACTCTTGCTGAGCTCCAAGCTGGTTTGAACTGTCCATGCTGCCTCTTTCACCCCTCCTTGTCCACCTCAGACGTTGGCCACGCGCTCGTGTCCGTGCCTGGTGGCAGAAGGTTCCCTGACGGTGCCCAGGGAAGCAGCAGATCAAATGGCACCACGGCAGTAATGACCCAAACCACACTGCTATTGGCAAATACCAGTAAAACCAGCTGTGCTGGTTGGAAACCAGACAGATGGCAAACCCCAGTGGGGTTCTGGTTAGTGCTGTAATTCCTAAAGTGATGACTCCAGTAATTGCTGAATTGTGAGTTTCCAGAAGTGGGTTAGGAAATGTCGTGGTTTAACCCTACAATGGCAAGGTGTGAATTTTCTAGAGCCTGTGGGGCAGCTGTGTCTCTGTAACACYCTGACCTGCCAAGGCCAAGCCATGGGCTCAAAGGCTGTGATGAGCATGCTGAGGAGCAGGGACACTCCAAGCCAGCCCAGCCTTGCAACCCCTCAGTGAAACTGAGGGGCTGGAGGCACTGACACAGGTTTCAGTTCATAAAGCCCAATCGACTTGAATGCCCAAAGCTTTAAATGTGAGACATGAGCTGTCAGGAGCCTGAATTTCAGATGATTCTTGGATACCCAGCTCCCACTGCTTTAGAGAGCTGATGGGAATCATCTTTGAAGCCTCACTTTCTTTTTTATTTTCTTTCTTTTTTTCTCCTGCCCCCTTTTTTTTTTTTTTTTTTTTTTTTTTTTTTTTTTTTTTTTTTTTCTCCTGCCCCTTTTTTTTTTTTTTTTTTTCTTTTGGACACTCATACATTTTTAGCAGGTTTCAGGGGACCTTCAGGGTATTCTTCCCCCMAAATTTCTTAGCTTTGGGGTTGAGCTAATGTTATCATAAGAGCTGCCTGCTTTGGTTTCCGAAARGATGTGCTGATCTGAGTGCCCTTTTGGGTACCCACAGTTAGAGCGAGCAGCCCCAAATGGGTACCTGCCCCTTCCTCTGCAGGGAGGGCACACACGGGGCTGCTGTGGTCCCTCCTGCCCTGCATTGGCCGTGCCACCCCAGGAGCACCGGGAAGGAAGGAAGGAAGGAAGGTGTSAGCAGAGCTGCAGCCYCTCCCAATGCCAAGCAAAGACCCGCTCTGGAAAGCCTGAGCGTGGCTGTCAGGGCTCCACCCGGCTTTCACAAACTGGCTCTGCTGCCCAGGGCTCTGGCTGATGCCACAGCCCTGCCACGAGGCTGCCAGGAGCTGCTGGGCTGCCTGGCTGCCACCTGCATCCCCCCTGGGCACCGGTGCCACGGGGATTTGGTGCCAGGTGCTGCTGCCTGCTCACCCCATCCCTCTCACACTGAGCACTGAGGCCTGGCAGTGCCACTTTGGGGCAGGGATCAGCCCTGGATTGTGCCAACMAACCTTGCCAGAGCCTGCAAGCACTGACAGAGGAAAGCAAGATGGTGTGGACCTTGTGTGTACCCCGGGTGGAGGTAGTGCCCCTGAACATGTGGGATCTGGGGACAAAGGAGCATGGGTTGTCCTTACTCCATCACGCTGACTTCCCAAGCAGAGTTTGGATTGTCCCCAGCACAAAGACTGCCTCAAACTAAGCTTGAGATGAGCTCCAATATCGTGAGGCAAAGTCTGGCTGAAAGGGATTTGCCTGAGGCTTTACCCAAGATTTGGGCTATAGGTTTGTTGCAATGCTTCATCGTCAGAGGATGTGTGACCCATCAAAGAAATTTGGCTAAACTGCAGTTGGCCTTTGGCTGGAGGACAGCATGGAGAGTTATGACAAAGTCCTTTTACACTGTGGGTCTCAGCGGTACCTTGTGCTGATAGACCAGCATTAATTTGGGAAGTTGAAGATGCTTCTCAGTGGTTGCTTAGCACCTCCAGGGCTGACTCTGATCTCCAGGACAGATGTGTGCATTTCAGGAGGGGAGAAGTTTACCAAATCCTCATAAGGCTTCTGGGAAGACAACATTAAGAAGGGCTACAGAAGAGGTGCCCTTTGGAGTCAGGTTCTGCAGCCTGTATCTCCCAGGGCCGGGGTGAGAGGGTGGACATGTGGTGTTGCCCTGGACASCAGGAATGATTTTTAGCTCTTGACAGCTGCCTTGTGTCCCACATGGATGTCTGGGATCACAGCAACCTCCAGGAAGGGGACAAAACAGAGCTGTGCAATCTTGTCCTTCTGCAAAAGGGCTCAAGCCCCAAGAGAGCAGGAATCAGCCTTCTGGCATTGCTGATCTCTCTGACATGGCTCTGTGCAAGGGTCTCTCCATGGCAGGTCCAGGCTGAGGAGCCAGGTCCCCCAGCACAAAACTGGACTGGAGAGCACAGGAAGCCCAGGGGCCCTGCTCTGCCCATGGCAGCACTGAGGCCATGAGTGTGAGCCTGGAAAAAGGCAGCTCCTTGATGAAAACAGAGCAGAAGAGCTATTGGGCAGAGGGCAGTCTGGGCCAGCRTGGCAGCCTTGGGCACAAATCAAGGAAAGTTAAATTTGGAGCTCCTCTCCTCTTTTCTGAGGCTATTCTAGATCAGACCCGTGCCATGACTGCAATTTCCCCTGTTCCTATTTAAAGCTTGAATGCCTGCACATGTAAAAGCTGATCTCACTGCCTTCCTCTGCATTCAGCTCTTGGTTTGAAGGGGAGCAGCTGAGCAGCAGTGGCAGAGGAAGGCTCACCCTGCAGGGGTGAGATCCACGGGGTGATTGGGGCGATGGAGAGTGCTGTTTGTGGCCATGCACATAACAGGCTCCTTCCTCACAAGGGCACGATGGCAGCAGCACCAACTCTGTCATGCATTTCAGCTGAGATGACCGAGAAGCAGAATAGGCTGTTGAAGCTTCAGTCCCAAATTTAGGGGGCTTTGAGTCATCTTTATTTGGGCATTCTCTGGTAGGTGCAGAAACTCAAATCAGGTTTATGCACCCAACTTACAAGTTACCAGTTATCTTATGCACTATGATATGGAAAAGACTGGGACTAAAGTACTTGGGCAGTATTTTCATTATTTTTTCAGCTTTTGAAAAGAAGTTTGCCTGACAATAAATACCCCCTACCCTTTTCCATCCCCCAGTTGCTCCCATCTTCCATGGGTTCACTGTTACYTGCTGATGGTTCAAGGTCTGAGTCCCAGGTGCTCTGCACCCTCAGATGCAGTGACAAATCACCCTGCTCAGCAAGTGCTCTCCTGCCTGTTCCTGCCTTCTCCAGGGTGTCCCCCTGACCCCCATTGCCAACAGAGGGATCCCAACAGTCACTGCCTCCTCCAAACAATGGCCCCCTCAATGTTGTCTGCTGGCAACTTCACTCCATGAGGAACAGAGCAACAGGGTCTCCAATCCCATTTGAATCTATTTATGGCTGATTTCCCTTGATGCACTGTTCTTGTTGCAGGTCATTCTGTACTTTCAGTTTTCCAGTCCAAGGTCAACTCACTTGTAGAAGCTGCTTGTCATGACTTACCTTCTGTTTTCTGTATTTTCATTCCAGTTTTTGGAGAATTCATGTAGCCGTGACAGTCTGCTGCTTCCCATTCCATCTCTACAGTGGGCTATGTTGCCATGGCCTTTTTCAGCCTCATTCTTTAAAGAACTGGCAGTTCTCTTTAAAGTTCTTTTCCTTTTAAAAACTCCTTCATTGGAGACCTTATCTCACTTTATTGAGATACGTATATTATTCTTTTATTTTTTAATAATCTTAGTTTTATTCCTTCTTCCTCCTGTCAGGTTTCATACCCATCATTTGCATCCTTGGCTTTGTGAGCAGGAGTTTTGCCAGCAGGGAAAGGGAAGGGATCTTTTCCACACACATGATTCTCTGATTTTGTCTAGGCACCCCTAGGATGTAATCTTGGAAACGGGACTTGTACCAGGATACCTTTTTCCTCACCTGGCAGTGAGTCCATCCTGAAAAAAATTGTACTTTGTCATATTAATCTGCCCATYATGTAGTCACTCTTGCTGATTGAACAATGGCTTTGCTCAGACTCAGCTCTTGTTTAATATGCTTTWTTCCTGGCAGCACATACTTGTTGCACCACTGACATTCAGAGTTTGTGTATGTTACCATCTCAGCTATTCCTTTCTGTGAATAACAGATGAGACAGGAGGTACCTGGATGGGAATTGTCTTCATAGTTATTAAAATTTTATTTTAGCTGCCACAGTGGAGTAAGGGCTGTTAAATACAAAGGTCCAGAATCATGTCCACTCAGGTAGTCACAGATACTCAGTAACTCAGAAGGTTTGAATAATTTAAAGCTCATAGTTTAAAGCACAATTCACTTGGGCATGAGATTTCAACAGTCTTGTGTTTTTTTCCCCCWAAACCTCTTTTCTCCTGGCCAGGTGATAGCAATTGTGATGGATCTGTTTACAGACATGGAGATTCTGTGTGATCTGCTGGAGGCCTCAAGCAGACGGCACATCCCTGTTTACCTGATCCTGGATGAGGAGTACTTGAAGCATTTTGTGGAAATGTGCAATAAAATGGCTCTTTCTCAGGACAGTTTCCCGGTAAGTTTTCAGTCACACACTGGATATGAGAAACAGGTCTTAAAATTGATAAAAACCAATGTACCCTCGGTTCTGTGCTCTCTGCCTGGTCCCCAGGGATCATCCCTTCTCTCTAGGACCCATCCCTTCACCCCCAGGCTAAGTGAGCACGGCTGTTTGCTCTAGGACATTGAGATATGTCTGGACATACAGAAGAAGGTGTGCAGGAACCTCCTAGACCCACATATTGAGGTCCTCATTTCAGTTTCCCACGCAGGGAGTGTGAAGCTGAGGTCAATGAGATGCAGTGAATTGCTGAACTCTTTGCTGGGCTGGTGCAGGGATGTAGAGGGAGGCGGGGAAATTTAGTTTATGTGGACCAGTATCATCTGGACACGGAGGAGATGACACAGCCCCTGCTCTAGGACACAGAATTGCAAGACTTGAATTTTTCATAGTTCAGATCCCTGAGCTCAGGGATTTAAATTCTGGCCAGAGCAGCTTCAGGGCAATAGCTGGGAGGCAAGGGGAGCAGTGAGTCCCCACAAATGTCCTGCTGCAAACCTCACTACTTCTTTCTGCTGCACCCACAGGTTAAAAATCTCACATTAAGATCTGCTTTTAGGCTTTGCAATTCAGCTGTGGGTCCATGAGAGATTTGTGAAAAACCCAATTCCTGCTCAGTGGGTGCCYGTCACCCAACGTGTGGTGCCCAGAGCAGATCAACAGTAAAAATGAATGTGTCAGTGCCACAGGCTCTCTTKGGAACTTGCAGCCTCAGAAATGCACCCCAGAATCCTGCTGCTCCCCATTTCTGGCTACTACCTACCAATGGAAATTGGGGTTTTTGTTGTCATTTGTTGTTCCTGCAAGGCCAGCATGCTGGCTGTGCTCCCTCCCTGGGTGTGCAGGATTCCCTGGAGCACTGACTCTACTCCAGCCACCAGTTTCATAGGTTTTTCCCTTAATTATGGTGGGGAATATTTGGAAATTTTCCAGTTAGCTCAAAAGCATTCCTAGCTAAAACACAAGCTAGGGAAAAGGAAGAAATAATGTTTTACAGCACATTCCAAATAGATGCAGTTATAAATGTCTTACTTTYCCCTCATTTTTAACCTGTCTACACAATGGTTGATTTAGAGAGGTTTCTTTAGAAAAGCACAGAGTGCTCTGGTCTAGTTGACAAGGTGGTGATCAAAGGTTGGACTTGATGATCTTGAATATCTTTTCCAACATAAATGATTCTGTGATTCTTCCACTGTGAACCTGGTGAACCTCTGTCCTTTCTTGCTTCTGACAAGCCAGACCCACCTCATCCTGCCTCTTGGGATSACAGCTATTAGGGAAAACTGCTCCATGCTGGAGCATGTTTGCTTTTMATAAACAGCTGCCTCACTGAAATGAYTTGATGGATTTCATCTCTCCAAAATTTATTTTACTGCTTCTTACTGTTATCCAAGAGGCAGCCATTTTTAATTAAAATTAGAATGAGTTTATATCCATGGAGATGCCTGTGTCTCTTTGTTAGGCCTGATGTCATATCTTGTGATTAAATGGGTAATTAACACTTGCCTCCCATTCCATGACTCATCAGCAGCTCTCCATCTGAAGTGTCTCTTAGGGATGCACCTCAAGCAGCCCATTCCCTACAGGCTGGATACACATCTGAGTGGAATGAGGGT
The DNA here is from genome assembly GCF_030028575.1 of Malurus melanocephalus. Lineage (NCBI taxonomy): Eukaryota > Metazoa > Chordata > Aves > Passeriformes > Maluridae > Malurus > Malurus melanocephalus. The sequence continues at coordinate 94,681 of NW_026624042.1, forward strand.
ACATATTTTATTCCTGCCTCCAAGTTGTGACAGGATGTAGTGGTAAATCTCCATTTGGAATAATAGGTGACAATTTGGGATTGAATGGGGAATTTGGGGTAATTGTCCCTCCAGCATCTTACTTCTCAAAACAATGTGTGAATCTGCTGGTGGCAAATTCYAGTGCTGAGCATCAGAAAATCCCACCTCGAGCATTGGCAGCAGTGACAGCAGAAACCTTAACTTGGAGTTTTCAAACATCATCTGCTAAACTGGAAGCAACTGTCTGGATGGAGCAGGAGCAGTACCTGTCAGTCTGTCTTTCCTCCAAGACTGCAGGATTCTCATCTTCTTGGGATGATTCAGGGCCTGRATTGACAAGAGGAAGAAGAGGATGACAAAAATGAACCAGGTCTCAGAAACTCACCCAGCCTTGGAAAGGATAAAGSGAGTGAAGAAATACTGTGGTGAAAAATGTATGGAATATCCCTTACCTGAAGTAGTTTTCATTTCCCCAGGAAGGGGGCAGAGAAGGAGGAAGCCCCTCCTAGCRAGAACCAGTATTACTAAAACTTCCATACTGGAAGAAAAAAAATCCCTTTGTTGACTGGCCACAGGACAAGGTGAACACGTGCCCAAGCATCCAGCATTATCTTGGTCTGAATCAGCAGTTTTCAGAGGATCACAGGTTGATGCAAGCTGGCAGGATCCTTAGAATGTCATCAAGTCCAGCCTCCCACTCAAAACAGTGTCACCTGTGAGGTCAGGGCCTTACCTGSTCTCATCCTGCGAATCTCCAAGCATGGACCCTGCAAAGCCTCTCTGGAGAGCTTGTTCCAATGCACAGCTGTCTTTGTGGGGAAAAGGTTTCTCCCTTCTCATAGGTGGCACAKGAGGACACATTCTGGGACATAAGAAGACAACAAGTGAGAGCCACAGTGCCAAAACTGTGAAGCTTCAGCTCCATCCCTGCTAGAAATTTCCATGAACTCAAGAGAAGACTGGACCAGTATTTGGAGAAGAGGTCATGGTGGGGTTCCTGCTGAGACAAACCACAAGCAGCTCAAGAAATCCCCCGATCAGAAAACAGGGTCAGCAGCAACATTAGGGGCAGTATAATAAATAATTGCCCTCTTCCTGCTCTTCCCAGCTGCCACTGCCCACTGCAGGCTCTGGCTGGGAACAATTTGCTGCCGCTGCTGTGCAGCCCTGGAGGGCGGTGGTGCTGCTGGTGGGCAGGGGTGCTGTGCTCTGTGGGAACACTTGCAGATGAATCCCAGCTGCTGGTGCTTGTCCCTTGCCTGTAGCTGGCCAGGAATCTGCTGGGTGGTGGAGGGGAGGCTGCCAAATTCTCTGAGCRCCCACGTCTGCCATGGGCAAAGTGGCCCTGACACTGAACCAGTGGCTCTGGGGCTGATGCTTGGCATGGATGGGCTGCCCACAGAGGGATCTGCCCAGTCCAGTGCTGGTGGTGACAGCTTGTGACAGAGCTTGTGACAGCTCCTGCTGTACCAGAGGTGCTGCAGGTGTCAGGGGAGCTGGCCTGGAGGGCAGGAAGGGATGACCTGGCAGCCCCACGTGGGTGTAGCCTTAGGGATGTTTATTTACATGCCAGGTGTTTTGTTTGGCACTGTATCACACAGAGCAGGTCAGCAACTGTTTCCAGGGACTGTTCTGCTCCTCTTCCTTCCTCACCTGAGGTGCAGATAATTAGATTATGGGCAAACACCTCACATTATGAAAAAAGGTCCCCCAATGGATACCAAGAGCCATATTTCCCAGTTTATTCTGGGCAGTTGGTTTTACAGGCCAAAGCTGTATCAGAAAAGTATTTGCAGTTTTAAAACAGTGAAACATCAGGTCTCCTTCAGTTGAGTACAGCAGATGAAAATGTTAATATAATTTTAAAATGTATTGATAAAAGGCAATCCTTAAAATGTACTTATTCCTCTCTGTAAGTCTTTTTTCATTGAGCAATGTTTTATTTTTAAGCCTTTCATTGTATAAAATCAGAGCATCACACTCTATTGATTAGGAACTAGCTACTTGTTATGGGTCAAAATTCATTTCAATGCAGAACCATCAGCTAGTGTGGGGAGCTGAATATTATTAATAATCTGGAAGAAACTGGATAGTCTCACATACTTCAGAAATTATCTGTGGCTCATAGGATTCTACCAAGGTTTTTTTTTTTTCAGACTAGAATTGGCATCTGAGTGCAACTTGTAAATTTTTGCCAGTGTTTTTATCTTGTAGAAGCAGGCAGCGTAACAAAATCTTTGCTATGTAGGACATACTTAATGCCTTGCTGAATTCTACCTCTTGGAGCAGARCACGAGCTTGAGGGAGTCCAGCAGTGATGCACAAGGGAACACCTCAGTTTAATTCAGTCTGTGGCCCCTCACCAACTCTGCTTGCTTTGGTTTCAGAACATGCGCATAAGATGCCTCAGTGGAGATACGTACTACAGCAAAGCAGGMAAGAAATTTGCAGGCCAGGTTCTGGAGAAGTTTGTCCTGGTTGATTGTGACCAAGTTCTTGCTGGTACATACAGGTAAGAAAATACAGCAACTGCTGTGGCAGAGCCTGATGGCACTGAGGAATTATTCCTTACCAAAATACTGAGTAATGTAACTCTTGATGCTTCATGCTGCCCTGCATTCACCTCAGGCAGTGCTTTCACAGTTTCCTAAGCCTCCATCTTATCCACCCTCCCTGCCCTTTTTTTACCTGAAAACCTTGGACTTTTCAGTCTCTCCTCACACAGCAGCTACTGCATCCCTCGGCCTTTTTTATTCTGTTTCTCTTCACTCTCTCTGAGCTCACTACATCCTTCTTGAGATGCAGAGAACAGAACTGCATGTGGCCCCCCTGACAGGCAGCACTGAGGTGTTTGAGAGGGGCAAAAGGTGCCCAAGTTCTGGTTTGTTATTTGCCCTTGCTGGCAGGAGCCAACACTCACTGCATGTTTTAGGTGCCATTGCACTCTGAGCTGATGATGTCAGAGAACTGATGATGATGATGGTGATGATGATTCTGAGCTCCTTCCTGAGTTGCTCCAGGTTCAGCATCATACAGATCCTGTCCCCTTATGGATKCACCACATTTTCCTTTACTGAAGTTCATCTGCCACATATTTGTGTGCTTATTCAGTTCTGTGAGGTCCTTCTCGATTTGTTCACCTTCAGTGAGGTGTCCAATGACCTAAAGGAATGGGGATCATCTGCAAACCAGGGGATTTCACTGCACCCCTCCATGCCTGAGGGATCCACAGGGGCACACCCTTCCCAGCACTGGTCTCTGGGGYCTCACTGCTGACTCTTGCCCAGGCTGAAAACCAAGCAGCAAACCCTGCCCTTTGCATCCTCTGCTCTCACCAGCTCTCAGTCCAGAACAAGGCCTTTCCTTCATGCCAATGGCAACTTCATTTCCTAATAGRCTTTGGAGCAGAACCTCACCAAAGGTGGTTTGAAACCCCAAAAACATGTAGCTGATCTGTTCCTTTATCCATGTGCCCATTGGCTCCCTCACCACACTCCAGCAGGTCGGTGAGGCTGGGCTTGCCTTTGCTGTATCCCTGTTCCTTTTCCAAGAGGCTGTGCTTCTCCATGCCAGCAGGAATCTTGCTCTTCACAGAATGCTCTGCATGCCCCAGGGCAGAGGGCAGCTCCAGTGGTCTGTGGGCCTCAAGGCTGCATTCAGAGCCCTCTCTGTAAGTGGGGTCACACTGAAAACCACTCAGCTTGTGGCTTTTCTGATGGTGCTGATACACAGGAATGACACACAGCTCAGTGTCACMAGCACCAGCAATGGCTGCAGGAAGTTCTCTGAGGTTCTCAGCTATAGCCTTGTCATCACCCTTTTGAACCCATGTCTCAAATGGGCCCACTGATCCCTTGACTGCCAGTACAGCATTTGTGAACAACCTAACGGCCACAGGCATCCTGGGGATTTTTTGTCTTCTCTCTTTCAAGTCTTTCTGACCAATTGCTGCATTTTTATGTAGTTATCTTTCTTCAAGTGGAATCTCTGTGTGCTGCATTTATTTAGTTTGCTCTCTGCCACTAAAGAGCCAAAATTGTGTTGTGATCATTCTCAYAAACGGGTTCTTCCACTTCTGCCTCTGGAACTAAGTCTTATGCACCATTCCAGACCACATCCTGAATTGCATCTTTTCTTGTGGGTCAAACAATTTGGACTAGTTAATTCTGGCATTTATTGCTAATTGCTAATAATCATTTATTGCTTCCATAAAGTTTTTCTACATGGTTCATCCCAGTGGAGCATTAACCTCTGTGTGTGTGAGTGGATGAAATCTCCCACTACTGCTGCCCATCCTAATTTTGCAGTCTCTTTGATCTCAGTTAACATTGTCTGTTTGCCATCATCACAGTTTTGATCAGAGGGTCAGGACTACAGTTCTTGTGCTATATTTTCATTATTAGAATCTGTTTATTTAATCTTCCCACAGAAGATCTTTCCCACAGTATTTTCACATGGTTACACATCATATTATACTTCACAAACAGTGCAGCTCCTCAGGAAAGCCTGCTCTGGTGTTTCTGTGAACTTGGTGCCCCAGCAACACTTTCATTCTCCTTCCACCAGATCTCCTTGAATGTTGCTCTCCCTCTCCCTTTCTCTCTCTTTCCATCTCCCTGTGGGCTGGAGCCTCAGGCTACCARTGTCCTCATCAGTGCTGTAGCTTCAAGCTGCACCTTCTCTGCTGTTGAGTTCATCATCTCTGAGAGTGGAGGTCTCACCTCATCAAACTCTGGCTAAATGAATGAAAAATGGAAGTACCTGGTTGAGTCAAATTTCTGTATAAACAACAAGGACAGCAGTGTCTGGGGGCATTTTGACCATCCTAAGACATTGAAAACTATGGAGTGAATCATTGCCTGGAGACACAGCATCCTAGAATCATAGRATTGGTTAGGTTGGAAAAGCCCTCTAAGACCCYCTAYTCCAACTGTTCCCTCAGCACTGCCAAACCCACARCCATGTCACATCCACAYATCTTTTAAATCCCTCTATCCACCTCCAMTGRCTGCAGGGGCAGGGATACAYACCTGAACCACTCATTTTTGARTGACTAAAGCTGAGCATGTGTCAGGTGGATTGAACTGCACAGCTGGAGGAATATCTGATTTCCCTGTGGCCCAGAGTCAGGGTATTGCTCAAAATGCAGGTGCAGCTCTCTGGGTCAGTTCCTCCCTGTGCCATTCTGGACAGGGACTGGGGGCTGCCATGTGCTCTCTATCTACAGATCCCTACAGAGCTGAAACTTCTGGAATTCTGGAAGACAATATTTCAGCTGAACAGGGTGTTATATCTGATTCTGTACTGTTCCAATAAGTACAGAATGTTCTGGACTAACAGACACAGTCTCTTCTTGAGGAATTTGCTTTACAGTTATCAGAAACACTTCTACAGCAGAAATTACGATGTCTGTTCCTGGATATAGTGCAGTTTGTATAGGAGATATTTAGATTACTGTGCCTGCAGATGGGAAAGCCAGATACAGGATGAGAAAGAGCTCCTGAGTCAAGCCAAAGATCCAGGGTGGAACCAGGGGTGTCTCAGGATGACAGAGGAACCAAGGGTAAGAGTGCTCTTAYCCAGCAGCAGGTTTTGCAGTTCAGCAATTCTTTGTGCAAGGATCAGAKGTTTCAGAACTCCGAGGTTTTATGTTGTATGTGCTTCTCTATGTTCAGTTTGCCATAGGAGACTCTTTCCCACCATGTCTGGCCTCCATGATATCCTCTGGCCATGGGTTATGCAGTTTAATTTATGTTTTGTGTGAAGAGGTGATCCGTGGTGTTTACAGCAGACCTACTGCTAGACAATTACATTTGATGTCCCCAAATTCCCACAACCTGGGCACAAAAAATCAGTTTTCTGTTTATTTTGTTGACTGCATCCATGATTTTGTCCTCCTCCATTATAATCCCTCGTGAAACATCTGTTCTCCACATTAAGTATCCTCAGCTTTTCAATCATTTCTTGTACCCAGAGTTTTGAATTTATTGACATTTAATTGTCCATAATTTTGTCTCATATTCTCCCCTTGCCAAAAGATCCTCTTGCAGCTTCTGATATTCCAGTTTTGTTTTGATCCACGATAATTTTGTCATGAGCTCTGACATGGACAGTTTCTATACTTTTTTAGGACTTCCCTCAATGTGTTGAACAGCATTGATCCCAGCACAAAACTTGTGGGTTTCCAGTGGGTAAATTAAAACTATTGCTCGTGTTCATGTCTTTAATCAACTGCTACTTCTCCTTTGTAYGTACTCCCTGATCACTTAATTTTTCTAACAACAAAATGGTCTTTGCTGAATGAACCATGTCAAAATCTCTTTGAAAGTTCAAGTTTGATATGTCAAGCAGAGCAAACACATCCATGTGCTTGCTGCCTCCTCCAAAGATCTGCAAGAGGCTTTTGAGGCATGGCTTCCTTCCACAAAAACATGCTGAGTCTTCAGCATTATGATTATAGTTATTTATGCATCTAATCATTTTACTCTCTATTTGCTTCTACCAGTTTGTTCAGTATGGAAATAAGACTGGGYGGTTTGTAGTTTTCCAGGAGCTCTTTAAAAGGTTCTTATTTAATACTTTTCATTCCTCTGCTATTATGTTCAATATTAAATGATAGGTTACTCCCTGGTTAATAATTGGAAAATCACTGACTTTCAGTTTTTGAAGGCTGTTTGCTTCAATATTTTTGTTTAATGCACCTTTTAACTAAGGTGAGTTTTTGGATGGTTTAAAATGTCCTTAATAGATACATTTTCTCTGAGATTCTAATACAGCATCTTTAAACAATCTGCCTGCCACTTCAAGCATTTAACCTTTCTGATTACTCTTTCAAATTTCTTTTTAATAGCATTCCTCATCTTCTCTTTGAAGTGTATCTGTTGTGGATTATTTTGGTCCTGAAAGAATATTCAATATGGGTAGGTCGTGGTTATTTTTTTGCTGAGTGGCCTTCCCAAAGAAACTCTCTGAACTGGTAATGTTATTTCTCCTTTTGTTGGTTTTCTGGTTAGTTTCTCCAAAAAGGGGTCCTTTATAACGTCTAAAACGCAGTTTCGGCAACTCTCCTCATAATGGCCCCCATTCTGCCTGGCAGAATCTCCCTTTATCTCTCTGCTTTCTGCCTTCTTAGTCTTTCAGCACGCCCTCAATGTGGCTTATTTACCATCAGCACTCTGCTCAGCAAGTTCCCAGTACAGCCATTTTGCACTTTTCTAAACACAGCTTTATTTGTGCAGATGTTCTCCATTGACTCTAATTCCTTACCCAGGTGTCACTGATTTCCATCCTGTCCTTTTATCAGAATACAATTTTCTTGCATTTATTTTTAAAATGAAGTGGGTGATCCCAAACTGTGTGGCCTTCCACATGTCCCAGCTTTRRTCTGTAGCAATCCACTGCATCCTGCTATCCAYTGGGTTACTCCAGTCTGGCAGCTCTACRACAAGSAGATGAGCAAWAAAGAAAAGGATCCAAACACACAGAAATAGTTTAACTGTTCTTCTGCTTCCACAGGTTTTATTCATTCATACAGCAAGAAAAACATGGAGGTGTCAGGGGATTTTAGGCTGGATCTCAGGGAAAGGTTCTGGTGTCCCCAGAGGGTGCTGGCACTGCCCAGGCTCCCCAGGGAAAGGTTCTTCTGTCCCCAGAGGGTGCTGGCACTGCCCAGGCTCCCCAGGGAATGGTCCCGGCCCCGAGGCTGCCAGAGCTCCAGGAGCGTTTGGACAGCGCTGCCAGGGATGCTCAGGGTGGGATTGTTGGGGTGTCCTGTGCAGGGCCACAGGTTGGACTGGATCATCCTTGTGGGTCCCTTCCCACTCAGGATGTTCTGTGATTCTATGATTCTTTAATTTATTCTGATATACTGCTGCCCATTGGTAYGGATCGAACACATTTTTCAGCGTTTTCTAAATATGAAAACCAAGCTTGCTGCTCTTAACAATTGCAGGCAAACTAGTTCAGACCCTTCAACTCTTATGTGTATATTGATTAAATGTTTAACTTTATATTTCTTCTAAATTAAGGGGGAAAAAGCTAGATTGAGGTATCTAGGCAAAGCAATAATCCAAAATATTAAAATGTAATTATATATCTAGCTATTTAGGATTCTTCTGGGCACCTGAAGAAATAGGGTGTTTATTTCTGCACTTAAGTTATTTACTGGCTCAGCAGGTCAGAGAAGGGCAAATAGGGGCTAGAGCTAAACAGGATCTTGAACAAGAAGAGAAGAGTAAACATTTGCCAGGCTAGAACCAGAGCAAAGAGCTGGTATTGTCAGCCTGAAAGGGAGTTATCTGGCTGTTTGAGTTGCTTTAGAGGAGATTAAATTTCTCAGTTCAAAATGACAGATGGTCACGGTATCGGTGTGTGCCCTGCCATGGGCACAGAGAGGGAGGAGCTCAGTGTTTGCTATAGTGAGAGACTCAAGATTTGGAGTTGAAGCTGACACAGCAGCTGAAACTGAAAATGAGACGCGAAACTCCACAGGAGTACAAAAGCTCTGCACGTGGCTTCAGGAGCAATAAAACTGAAGTACAGAAGTGTTTGGCAATGGACAGATAAAGCCAGATAAAGCCATGGGTTTGAAGCTGGACAAAGCCTGGAATTTRTCTCAAAGAAAGGTGCTTATACTCTCAGGTATCCATGGCCCAAGCAAGAGGARAAAGCTTTGAAGAGGGAGTTCCAGATCTAGCTTGATCAGGAATCACCGCCAGAAAGAAATTCTAATTAAGCAGGAAGTGAGTRCGTAAGGAGTGGGAAGCACAGGGAACCCCAGGTGACACACACAGCAATGCAGTGACATTGCCAGGAGATGAGTAATGTACAGCCTTGCTGGGCACACCAAAGCAGGGAGGAGCGAGTCCTCAGGTGTGTAAATAAAAAGTGACTCCAGGAGAAAGAGACAAGGTCCACTGCTGGAAGGATGAATAAGAAGTAAGAGATAACAGACATGAGTGCCCAAATTAGCTGAATATATTGCACTGGTTTGGATCAAAATGAAGATGAAAATCAAGGAATGGAAATGATTTCAAGTGTGTTGGGAGCAAGTTAAAAGAGCTTGCTGCAATAAAGGTAGATTGTTGTCACCTTATCAAAGAAAATGTCACTTGAAATGAAAGGTCTAGTAATGAGTATTATGTGGTACATGSATTTAGCCATGAGCAAAAATAAAACACAGAAGTTTGTGTTGGCATATGGAAAGAAAAGTATGTCTTTGTGACAGCTCAAGTGACAGAAGAGCAATAAAAATGACTTTGAGAAACTATTGAAAGAAGGAAAAAAATGGTATCTCATCTGCTGGAAAGAGCTGAAGCAGAGAGACTGAGTGTGAATATCTGGAGTCACTTGTGCAAACAGCTGGGGAAAGGTCCCCGTGACCCCAGAGCAGAGCAGGGCTGTACAGGGGAGCACGCAGGGAACTAATCCGGATGTCCAAAATGCTGCTGRGACGGAGACTCCTGGAATTCCGCAGGTGCTCTTCCCACTCCTGCTCGGCTCACGCCAGTGTTCCCCGGTCCCGGAGCTGATGCTGCACCTCCATCTCCCGGCCAAGGGCTGAGCTGCACCGCTCTCGGAGAGCCTGAAAGCAGGGCAGAGAAGGGATCCTATCCTACAGCCACCCTGTCCCAGAGTCCTTTGTGCCCTAGGTGATTCAGAAATGCTGTGAGCAGCAATTTGTTATGGGACAAAATAATATCAGGAAAACCCTACTGCTCTTAGAAGCTCCCATGAACTTTCAGCATCCATGGTGGCCTGCAGCAGGAGCTCCACAGTCCTTGTGGGGGTTGTGTTGTGCAAGGAAGTATTTCTTCTTGTCTGTATTGGATTTGTAACCTGTGAACTTCATCCAATCAGCCTCATTTTTATACCAGAAACCATACCCTGGCTATTTTCTCCATGACAGTCATTTATCAGTTTGTAGCAATGGGAGTAGCCATGGCTGACAAGACCCACATTSTCTTCTATCCTGGAAATCTGTACCATGGCAAGGAGGGCTGTGCCACCAGGAGACTTGGATGATTCTTTCCAGATCCTGTCATGACACAGAGTGAACAGGACCCCATTGGAGCAGCATGGGAAACTGTSACACAGGAATGCCTGGACTGGGGAAAGAGCCAGGAGAGCCATCAGTGGCAGGGACAGTCATTAGGCCAGGGGAGTGCTCTCCCCTCACAGTAGGAAGGGCAGTTCACATGGGTGAGAGAAGATGGCTGGGTGCATTGGCATGGGAAACAGTGCTTGGGTCACAGGGTCTGGGARAAGACAGAAGGTGGAAGTTGGAAGTCACTTTGTCCAGGGAGGGAAGGAAAAGATAAGCAAGACCTGTTGCTCACCTCTGCTAAGGTAGGGCCAGAGGCCTCGATGGACAGGGAGCTCGTGTGATGTACCTGCCAGAACATCTGAGACATGAAACCTGGCCAGAATGGGGAGGGCACACAGGACCACTTGCACAGCTCTGTTTCAGGTCTGCTGGCAGCAGCAGTGCCAGGCTGGGTGTACAGGGATGGGCAGCAGGATGGCAGCATCCTCCCCCTGGATAACAGTTCAGGAGCCCACACTCACAGGGCGAGGGGTGCAAGGCTGCYCCTCCAGCAGGCTCTCTTGTGCAACAGGGGAAGAGCTGTGACAATGTGGCCAGGGCCACCAGCACTCCTGGGAGCCAGGAAGTGCCCTGAGACAAATGCCTTTGACAGTGTTGATCCATGAAATATCCCCCATCTGCACTCCCAGATTTCTTCAAAGAACTCTCAGGGCTTTTTGATAGATAAAATTCCTTTGCCAAAGCTGCTTTTCCTATTATCTCATATTTCCTATATGGCCATCAATTGTATTCTTTAGAAGAGTCTCTACTAATTTGTGGATTTACACAACTTACATCTATCTAATTTGTTCTGTGCACTTGTGAGACTTAATGGTCTGGAACATGAAAAACATTATATCACATTAGCAGCCTCCTACTCTCCTGATAGCCAGGGCCCTTTCAAGTGGGAGATAGCACAGCCTGGTTAGGAGCTGAGCTGTTTCATCCTGGCATTCCCTTGGTGCTCTCAGGGTGATGTTCCCYGCCCCTGCCCAGTCGCTGGTATCTGCTCTTTTGATGTTTTCTAATCTCTGCTCCAGAGATCTCAGCAGGAGCCTGATCCTCCCTTCTGTTCTGTCTAAAGTGGGGCTCGGGGCAGCCCAAGCTCCTGTACCATAAAGGGATGCAGAGAAATTTTCCAAACACTCCAGCTACACATGGAGCAGGTGCCTCAAAAGGAGCTGAACATTTCTTCTTTCACCTTTTGCAATGTGTGACCCAGCCTTTTTCAAAGATGGTCTCTCTGGGCTTAGGAGCTTTTCCTCTGCCATTTAGCCATCACAGCTAGTTTCTGGTTTGGYTTTTTCCCCCCTAATGCCTCTGTGAAGGAATGCATTTGCTTTGAGCCTCCAGGATGGTATTTCTGAGTACTCTTCATGCCACYCACAAAGATCTTTTCATTCTTTTACTACTTCTTCATTGTTACCTAATTTATCTGGTTTGATATGGAACAGCAGAGTATTTTTTTCAATTTATATTGCTCTTTGGGGTGTGTCTGCTGAGTACAAACGTCCCAAACATCAGTCTGACCTGTAACAACTGCAGAGTGCTCAGGGACAAACCAGGAACTGGGTTTCCTATTGGAAGTTCCCAATTAATTGTCTAACAATTTATGTCTAATTAATTGTAAGCTAAACACTGATGAGGTCCCAAAACACAGTACCAATATCTTGTTCTGAAATTACATTTACTTGAGAATGTAATCTCCCATGACAACTGYTCTCCTGGAGCTCCTGTCATTTTATCCTGCTCTTCAGGATCAGAGTCTTGCTTTAGGAGCCGATAATGCAGCCCTAAGGTGGTACTGCCACCTCTGAAGATTGTGGTTTACTTGACACATTTAGTCTGCTGGTCTGGTTTGACTACAGCAAGAATAAAGAAGCAGCTGATGACTGGGATTACCATGAGCCTGGGGACCCCACTCTGGAGAGGAACTTCGCTGGTTAATCCAGGAAAATGAGGATTAGGAGAAGAAATGTGGTTACAATCTGTAGCTATATTGGGGAAGAACTGATCAGGTTACAGTTTGGGCAAAAACAAGAGGCAGAGTTAAACAGATAAGGAAAATTTGCAGAGTGGCAATTAATGGAAGCTTTTCCCCAGGTAGGGCAAAAYCAGATTGGTTTTAAGGTAGAACATGACAAGCTCCCAGAAAAGATCCCAAAACAGTGAACTGTGAGGGCAGGGACTGGAATTGCTGAGCCAAGGATGAACTTCTATTGCATCTGGGAATCCAACAGCCATGCTTATAGAAAGCATCATCAGCCTTCCCAAGGTATTCCTGTGGTCTCTGGAGACCTTTGTTCCTCAGGGCAATGCCCAGGATCTCCATTCCTCATTTCCTGCCTGCCCAAGTGGCTCCTTCAAGCCCATCATGTGTTGCACRTGTCAGAACATGAGAACACAGCTCCTGCCAAGGTGAGAAAAGAGCAGGGGAGCTTGAGCTGAAATTAAACAACCAGTTTAGGGATGTTCTTTTGTAATTATGTGATTAGCACATTCATCTGTATGAGCAATCTTACACCTGTGTGAGACTGGAGAAAGTTTTAACAACACAAACTGTGTAGCACTCCATTCACTGTAATGTTAAAATCCATGTGAGGCATTTTGGCACTCTGTGAACTCAAGTTACCTGTGTTTTGTTTCTTTTCCTGCAGYTTCACCTGGCTTTGCAGCCAAGTCCACACCGGCCTGGTGACCCACTTCCGTGGGCAAATTGTTGCAGAGTTCGACAAGGAATTCCGGTATCTGTATGCAGAGTCCAGAGCAGTGACCAGCTTCTCTGTGCCAGATCCCAGGACACATCTCTCTTCTTGGAATACCTCAAAAGTTGACAAATGTCTTTTAAAACCCACTCAGGGGAATGATACTGAGACCCTGAGCCCCTCCAGCAGCCTGTCCAATGTAAGTATCATAAGCATAAAAKCGTCTCCCTTTATGAAAAACTCCAGCTGCGGAGCACATCAGGAAAAGCAAGATTCCAGCTCTGACTCTGGCAATAAGAAGGGGAAGGAAGACACATTCCTGAAGCCCACTTGCCTTAAACAGCAAGAAGAACCACCAGACTGGGCGAACAGTCCTCCAAATAAACCCACCCCAGCTTCGTATCCCAAAACAAACCTCATAACAGCAAGGACATTCCTGCAGCCAGAGCTTTCCTCCAATAAACCTGGTTATCAGGGGGACACTAAGGCCAACAGCAGCCACTGCTCCCCGCCGAGAGCAGGACAGCCACTGCAGTCCCTGTCAGAGGGTACTGGGAGCAATGGGACAAGCCTGAAGCAGAGAGGGCCTGCGGCCACCTCTGGGGAGCTGCCAGCTGAAAATGAGCATGTGTTTTATGGGGTGGAAAAGAGACAGAGCCCCGGACACGGCTATTTTGACCTGTTCCCCCCATACAACCACTTCAAACGGGATAAAAAGCCCATAGTGCCTTGCTATGACAAGTTCCCGGAGGAYGTGCTGCTGGAAAAGAACAGCGCTTACGGGGCAGAGAAGAGAATGACTCTGGGGCACAGCAAGCTGGACCTGATCACCAAGTACAACAAGCTAAAATCCAAACACATACACAGTCGGTTCGAACTCTGACCTGGGCCTTGAGCTGGCCTCTGGTCTCATTTTCCAGGGTTTGCTTTTCCCCAACAATCATCATGCCTGGGGCTTGGAATCAAAACATGGGTGGCAAATTATTCTTGGTCCTCTTAAAAGGTGTATAATCTATGTAGATGACTGATTCAGATGAGCTTAGCAACTACAGCTCAAATTTTCAATAATGTGATTGTGGCAGGAGGGAGAAAAGCACATAAACATAATCCACATTCTTTTTACCCATTTGGGAAAGAACCATTTCCCCTCAAACATACAGCAAAGCCATTGCTACAGCTSGAAACTGGCCACTGAGGTCTTCAGGGTGAGCCCAGCTTCCCTCCATGCTGAGCATTCCTCTCCCTGTATCCATGTGGTGAAAATTAAATGGCCAAAGGCAGGGAAATGTGAAAAATAAAGGAATTGTTCTGCTGGGAAAAGCTGTGTTGGGTCCTGGTGGGAGGGTGAGCGCTGAGCATGGCCAAGGCCCCGCTTTGCTGAGCTGTGCCAGGCCAGAACAGGACAGGGACATGTCTGGGCACAGGGTTAGCACTGGCTGACATTGGCACATCAGTGGTGYCAGCAAACAGGCAGGGGCTGCTCCTGGGGCACACCTCAACACCGGTGGCCCCTATACACGAGTGGGGCACGAGTGGCCTGCCAGCACACRGATGACACTCTGCTGTCCTACACAAGTGTCAGCACAGAGGTGGTGTCCAGGCACGGCTGGTGCTGGGACAGGGTCAGTGCCAGCATCTGGGGAGCACCAGGGCATGGGCTGGGGCTGTACACAGATTGGGGGTGGCCCAGGGTCACCAGGGACAGGGATGGGACAGCAATGGGACAGCAATGGGACAGCAATGGGACAGCAATGACACACCTGGCACAGGACAACTATGGAGTGTCTGGTACAGGGACAGCGCTGGGGCCCGGGGCACAGGCAGACTGATGGCATACCTGGCACAGAAACAGGGGCAGTGGTGGAATACCCGGCACAGGAACAGCAATGCCGCACCCGGGCCTGTGGCGGCCCCTCAGGGCTGTGGGAACACAGGGGCGGGCTCAGCACCGCCTGGGATCTGGACCCACGGGCACGGGTCGTGGCTCACAGGCCGTGGCACGGGCCGGGCTGCCGAGCGGTACCTGGGGCGGTGCAGTCGCCACGGGCTGTCCCTCCTGTGCCCGGGCCGGCTCCACTCGGTCCCTCAGCGCTCCCGGCCACACGCCCCTCATGTGTTCGCTCCTCCCAGCCGCTTGGGGGCGCTGTCCCCAACAAGCGCGGCCGCCTCCGCGCTGCTCCGCGTGCRCCCTTACCGGAAGCGGAAGCGGCGGCGCCTCGTGGTTCCGGCGGAGGCGGTCGGAGCCACCGGGGCCCGTTCCTGTTCCCGGCTCCATTCGCGCTCCGCCCCGCTTCCCTGCCCCAGCTCCCTTCCCATTCCCCTTCTCGCTCCCATTCTCGGTCCTATTCCCGGCTCCATTTCCGTTCCGACCTCCTTTCGGGAGCCAGCTACGTTCCCATTCCCGTTCTCGGCCCCATTCTTGATTCAGCCCGGCTCCATTCCCGGCTCCATTCCCGGCCCCGCCCGCGTTCCCGTTCCTGCCATGGCGGTCCGCGCCAGCTTCGAGAACAACAACGAGCTGGGCTGTTTCGCCAAGCTCACCAACGCCTACTGCCTCGTGGCCATCGGCGGCTCCGAGAACTTCTACAGGTGAGAGGGGCCCGGCCCGGCCCTGCCTGGCGCTGCCCGCGGCCCCGCGGAGCCCTGACGGTGCTTTGTCCTTGCAGTGTGTTCGAGGGGGAGCTCTTCGGGACCATCCCGGTGGTTCACGCCTCCATCGCCGGCTGCCGCATCATCGGCAGGATGTGTGTGGGTACGTGGCGCGGGAGGGGCTCCGGGGGGACGGGCGGAGGTCGCGGGGTCGGTCGGAGCCGCACCGGGGGTTGAGCCGTGCCGGGGAGCCCGTGGGGCRGCGCCCCTCGCCCTCGAGGGCTGTTTTAATGCCTCGAGTGTGTGGAGCAGGAAGAATGATCTCAGAGGTCTTCTCCATGATCTCATAGGTCTCTTCCAGCTTGGCAGATTCTGTGAAGGATGTGGATAAACAGAGACTCTCCCGGGAGCGGGGGTGGGGGGAGCGTTGGCTCTCGGGGCCAGGGAAGCTCTGCTGTTCCTCAGTGCCAGCCCGGGGGGCGGGCAGAGCCTGGCCAGGGGGAGGCGTTACCCAGTGTGAAGTTATGGAAAAGCTTTTCACGTGTTTCTGGCTGGTGAGACCCTCTTAGGTCAGTCCAGCTTCTTGTTTTGTTCCTTTAACCACAGTCCTGCCATAGTCACAGGAGCAGCAGCACCTGGGCCTTTTGTGGGGCAAATGGCATTGGCATGGGGAGTTCCTTGTCAAATGACTCACGAGGGCCTCAGGCGTTGTTTAGTCCTGTTGGAAGAGAGAAGGGAGTGAAGACAGTGCCATTCACTCMCACTCTGTGCCTCAGCCTGGCTTTTCCATTCCTGTGTGCTGCTTATTTTAAAATCTCATGGGCTGATTTATGGGCTTGGAAGGAGCACACCCAGCAAGGGCAGCTCAAGCCGTGTGTGAACAGCAGGGAAGTGGAAACATTCTTTTTATTCTATTCCATTTCCTTGTGTCCTTTTAGGGAACAGACACGGGCTGCTGGTCCCGAGCAGCACGACAGACCAAGAGCTGCAGCACATCCGCAACAGCCTCCCGGATTCCGTGCGCATCCAGCGGGTGGAGGAGCGGCTCTCGGCTCTGGGCAACGTCACCACCTGCAATGACTACGTGGCTCTGGTGCACCCAGATCTGGACAGGGTACGGGGCTCTGGGATRCCTGCACATCCAAAGTGGGGCTGGGAAATGCTGCCCAGGGTGTGGCTGGAATTCTGGCTCAGCTGTGGTGTATGAGCTTTGGAGAGGGGAAGGAGAGGCAGGTGGATTTGTATCATGGGACAGGGCAAGGGGCAGTGACTCCCCACTGACAGAAGGCAGGGCTAGATGGGATATTGGGAAGAAATTCTTCCCTGTGAGGGTGGTGAGGTCCTGGCACAGCTGCCCAGTGAAGTGGTGGCTGCTCCATCCCTGGAAGTGTCCAAGTGCTTGGAACAGTCTGGTCTCAAGGAAGGTGTTGGGATGAGTTTTAAGGTCACTGCAACCTGAACCCTTCAGTGATTCTGTGATCATTGGGTGCAGTTTGCTTTGGGTGTGTAAAATTGAGTCAATTAGGGTGTGCACAGGTGTAATAAAGAGCATAGGGAAGAGTGCAGTGAGGGGAAGAGAGCAGGAGTTACAGCAGCTGARCAAGCCAGAGTCTGTCATAGCTGAAAGAAACCATGGATGTGTGGATTACAGGGAAAGAAGAATAGAAAGTTCCTGTATGAGAGTTTTTAAAAAGGGCAGAGTCACTCCTATTTTATGTCTGAGAACTGATACCTCAATAGCATTGAGAGAGATTTGTTATGTGTCTGCAGGTCCTGACAGTGCTTGCTTCCAGCTTGTGCTAAAGGTGGTAAAGAGCTGGGACTTGGTGTTAGAAGTGCAAAAGGAAAAGAAAAATAAGGGGATGGAAGAAGGCTTTTCAGTATAAAATGTTTTAAATAAATGTAAAAAGTAAAGTGAGATGGCCAGAGAGAGAGAAATCAAAATAATGCGCAGTGAAACCTGGAGAGGAAGGAAGTTATTAAGAATTATGATAAGGGTAAGACAATTTTGTCCCAGTGRTTTGGGACCAAAGGGGACTSCTTTGCTGGGAATTGACACAAKTGATGTGCTGCTGACACAGTGGGGWGATTTTGGCATTTCTCAGCAAATTCATGAGGTTGTGTTTGTAGTGACAGAGGTGACTGGGAACATGTAGAGTGTGGAGCTTGGCTTTGTGTGTTGTCATGGCAGGGTTACAATGGGCTGTACAGTGTGGGGTGCTCTCAGCTGAGGGCTCTGTCAGGAATTAAATGTTTGACTTCCCACTCCACAATCCCGTTTAGCTGAAGGCTTTATCCCCTTCCCATTTGCAGGAGACAGAAGAGATCTTGGCAGATGTGCTGAAGGTGGAGGTTTTCAGACAAACAGTAGCAGACCAGGTGCTGGTAGGAAGTTACTGTGTGTTTAGTAACCAAGGAGGAATCGTGCACCCCAAAACTTCCATCGATGACCAGGATGAACTGTCTTCTTTGCTGCAGGTCCCACTCGTGGTAAGGCATTTGTGGGATTGTGTTTGTTCTTCCCATTCCCTCAAGGCCCAGTTCCAATGTTTCTCCAGCTCAGGTGCTCCCAGATACTGTTTCTCTGTGAAGTGGTTCTGAGTGGGAGGCGAGAAGGAGACTTGAACCAAGTCTTCCAAGACAAGTTTCTTGTCTTTCCTGAGTCTGAATAAGCTGCTCTGTGCTTTTGAAATGTTGCTCTGCTGGGATTGTGCACATTGTGCAGATGCAGAATGTGAGGCTGGCTGTGGTTTGGCTGAAGCCAGTGTTTAAAAAGATTAAATAAGAAACTCCTGTGTCTGCTCAGTTGGATGTGTGAAAGCYGTTATCCTTCCTGCTTACGGACTCTCTTTCACTGAATGCCACAGCGTTTTCTCACCAGAGTAAAGGCTGTTCATTCATCATTTTACCTGATACCTTCACAACTTTGCTGGTGGCAGAGTTCATCTTTTCAGCAGCATGAGCTGAGCCCTGCAGCRGAGAGGTGTGTGAGGGCTGTGCTGTGGCAGCTCCTGCTCACGTTTGCTGTGTCCCTGGCAGGCAGGGACAGTGAACCGTGGCAGCGAGGTGATTGCAGCGGGCATGGTGGTCAATGACTGGTGTGCYTTCTGTGGGCTGGACACCACCAGCACCGAGCTGTCTGTCATCGAGAGCATCTTCCGGCTCAACGAGGCTCAGCCGAGCACCATCGCCACCAACATGAGGGATTCCCTGATTGACAGGTAGGGAGCATCCACCTCCGGCCAGAATCATGAAGATTGTATTACAAAGCAGTGGTTTCTCACTTGATTTACGTTTTAATTACCATTTTTTCACTTCCTCTCCCTTTTTGATTATGGCAGAAGTTACTTGTTCGGTTGTGGAATGTTTTGTTGCAATGAGAAACAGGAGATTTCTCTTTTTGTGAGAAATAACATCTGTTTCAGCTGCCAGATTTTCTTTCTTAGCTATTCAATGCTTAGTTATGACATGATTTTTTTTAAACAAATCTTATTTTTAAAGTTGAAATACCAGTGATTTCTCTTGTCATCTCGCCCTTTGATTGCTGTAGTTATTCAAATGTTATTTCAAATGCTTGCTACAACCAATTCTGGAGCCAAGAAGACTCTGGAACTTGTCAGCTGCTGCTGCCTTAAACCTCTTACATTTAAAACTGCTAACTTGAATTTTTCTTAAGCCTTTTTGTTAAAGGCTTTGTCCAAGTCACTTCTTAAATGTGAGACAGGTTTTGTTTTCTGCCTGGAGTGGTAATGATATGGGACCTTCCCCATTCATTAATGTATGCAAATGTTTTTACATAAGCAAATGTTTTTACAGTTAAGCATAAGTGTGGATGAATGTCTTGTGGCACCTGGGCTTTGGGTTATAACTTTGGGGACCACTGATGTGATGCTAAAAGATTTTTCCTGAATCACCTTCATGGCTGAGTTCTCAGCCACAATCTGGGAATTTTTATGGCATAAGAAATTCCTTCAGTGGAGAACCCTTGAAAGAATTTCTTTGCCCCRTTACAGTTTGGGTACAAAGTCTTGATACTCTCAGCATATCAGAGCCATAATTAAATCTGCTCTGAGCTGTTGATCATGACCTGGGCCAGGCTGAGTGTGCATTTTGCCTTTGCCAGCCTGACAGCTCTGTTCCTGTGGCTGGCTGTTRGCAGCTACATCTGCTTCCCTCGTTTCATTGGTCCTTTTCTAGAAAGGGAAATTTCTTCTGGGCCTTTGTAGTTGGACAGTGAGAACTGACTGGTGTTTTGAAATGTCTTCTGCACTCTCTGGTCCTGCTAAACCTTCTTCCTGTTTTGTTTTTCAGCTTGACATGAGCAGTGTTGGTTCCTGCTTCCCAGAAAGCTCCTAAGGAGTGAAGTGTTGAGCTGCACTATGGATCACAGACATCCAGACCTCCTGATGGTGTTTCTGCAGGCCTGACCCAAGGGAGAGGCTACAAAACAAACTTTCTGTCATGTTTTGTAAAAACTGTTATCACAAAAACTGACAAATAACATGTGTAAGATACAAATAAGGAATGCTCTCTATCCCTTTGCTCAGTTCTTCAGCTCTSCTTTCTGGTTTTGTGATTCCAACTGAGCCCTTCAAGTTACCCCACAATATTTACTCCTGTGGCTCTTGGATGTTGATCACTAGAGATTATTTTGCCTTAAGTCTTGCACCAGTGTCCTGCTGCACAGCAGTTTGTTTTGGCACTACATGCACTGCCCTCTCTTTCCACACTGCTGCTTGAGTGGTGTTTCTGCTCTAGGTACACATAAGACCCCTTTGTATGTCCAGTACCAAAAATACAGTAGTTTACTTGCCACAAAATAATTCAAAAGTCATCCCTTGCTCTTTTGCCCTGACTTGTAGCTGTTCCCAGGGGATGGTGATTCTGAAGTAATCAGCTTGGATGAAATTAGTTGGATGAAAATTAGTTTTTCAGTCAAGCCAAGGGCTTTTAACAACAACAGTGTGGGAATCCCTGGAGCAATGTTTGGGTCTGATGTCATCTGTGCTGCTTCCTCCAAGAGAGAGCCCAAAAATCAGATTGTTGCCAGTGGGCTTAATTTGTGCTTCAGTAGTTCACCTGCAATGGGAAACCCTTAGAATTCAGCAAATCCCAATGGAGTTGAATCACCTCATGTGGAGTTACCTTGGAGACAAAGGTTAAGTAACACGGTTCTAAGCAATCTCTTCAAGTCATCAGAGGGTACAGATTTGGGAGCTTCCTCGTGAAGGGCTGTGCCTGCAGGACAGGCAGCTGTAGRTGCTGCTGTTGGGCAGAAGACAGTAATTTCCTGCACAGATGTTGCTCAGTGATACCTCATTTCAGTTGCTTTCCTGCTTGCCCATTCAGGGTGCACTGAAGGCACAGAAGTGCCTCCATTTCCCATCCTGAGGGTAAGAGGAAGCTCTCACTTGTCTCCACACAGCTGCCTTGCTCTCAGCTGGGTTCTCCTGAGGAATGATGACCTGAGGGCTGTGTGGGCACAGCTCTTTTCACCTGTGTGCTTTGGGCTTTGTAGAAAATTAATTAAATTCCCATTTTTGTTTTACTCTCTGGATGTTCAGGGAAGGCTTTGTAAGGCTTGGCTGATAAAAGGTTGCTCCTTAAACTTGAAAATAAAGATTGCCATGATCACCTCTGATCAGATATCAACCCTTTGATACCATGCAGCACCTGTCTTAGCACTGACCCCACCCTGGCTCTATTCTGAGTGAGAAGCTGCCTCTGTTTGGCCACCTCACAGGGCTCAGCTCTTGGCTGAAGCAAATGTGACTCCTGTTCTAACCATGGGTCTTTGGGAACTCTGAACTAGTGAGGTGCACCTGTGTACAAGGAAAAGAAAYTATAATAAAGAATGGATTTAGAACCATGGTTCATGAAAGAAGATAAACGTGTTTCAATGACAAATTGTGTCTCAGAAAACCTGTGCAGTTCTTTAAAGAGTCCACAGGGATATGGATTTGTTCTTTTGTACTGTTAGTTGTATTTTCAAAAGGCATTTGGCAGGTTTTTGTGCCAAAGACATTCAGGGAATGTCCTGGTTTTACTCAGTCTGGTTTTTTTTGGGATGGGACTCAGTCTGTTTTTTTGGGATGGGACCACAAAGAAAAAACCCAGAACAGGCACCTTGGGTGAATGATCCTATGGAATGAAGGAAGCCCTCTTACATGTTTGAGGATGGGGGAAAAAAGTACCTGGTGGCATTTCCCAGGAGTTTGACAGGGAGCTGTGCTGGGAGCCACAACATTCAGCATTACTGTGGTTTAGGAAGTGCAGTGGGTTCACACGGAATTTTGCCCACACCAACTGTCTAGAGAGGAGGAGGACTGGGTAGAGAGGTAAATTCAGTGCAGTTGAGTGTGAAGTGAAGCACATTGTGGTTAAGAATCCAAATTTCACCCCGTGGTGGTGGACCCTGAGCAGTACAAGAGTACATTCCTGAGGGAAGGTCCATAATGAAACAAATGTGCTCAGGCTTTAGTAATGGTCAAGAAGGCAAACACCATCTGAAGCTAAACAGGAAAAGAAAGCCCAAATGGCCCAAAGCAGCATGAGTTGTAAATCCATGATGCATCTTTATCCTGAGCACTATGTGTCAATCACCTTGTCTACCAGCACTGCACAGTGGTTGTCAAGTGTTTCTGCCAACACATATTTTGGGATAATGCTCATCTACATTAAATTTTGTGTCTTCTGTAAACTCAAAAACTCCAGAAGAAACGAGGGAAAGGAGGAGTGAAATTCTCGTTACTTCCCCTGAGATCTGAGCTGGCAGGAGCAGGGCTGTGAGCAATGTGCCACAGCAAGGGGTGTCATCTCCCCCAGCTGAAGGGTTACAGAACAGCAGGACGGTGAGGATGCCAAGAGGTGTTAAGGAATAGTGAATAAAATCAAATTGTGAATCCCCAGAGCTGGGTGTTGCTCCCATGGGTTCTCAGGATTTTTAAAAATTAAATTGCTGAGCTACAAAGCTGTGGGTTATGTACATAGCCAGAGGCACCTGGCACCTTTGCCATCAGGCASTGGAAGGCAGCACAACTTCAGGAAGGGTTGCAGGAATGATCTGGGGAACTAAAGGTGCTGGACAAATGGGTGACAAACTATGAGAGGGGCTGGAATCAAGCCCTGGGATGAATGTGACAGGATGGAGAAGGGTTGTCCAGAGCTTTTGAGGGAGAAATTAAAATCTTACAACTCTGGGTTCAGTGAGGTCTTGGGGTGTGTAGCTGTGCATGCTTCAATGGCCAAAAACTTTTGTCAGGATCCTGTACAGAGGTTTTTAAACCTCAGAGTSCTCACAGTGTGAGGTGGGAGATCTTGAGGTTTAATGACTAATTGCAAATTAGGAATAATTRATCTTAGTGGAGAACCAACTTTGATGAAATTAGTGATTATGTAACCCAGCAAATGTCYAAATTTAGAGCATGAGTGATGATGAAATTATGCAAAGTAGTCAATAACAGGAGGAAACCCAAATAGGATAATGAGCATGGTACACTGAGTGTGGCTGGCAGGGTGTGCCAGGTCCCTGGGCTGTCCACWCCCTCCGGCTGCAGAGCAGGATCACCAGAACACACCCACAGCAGCCCTTTGTTSGTGGGAGTTGAATCAGCACTGCTGATCCCTGCTCCCCTGTGGGAACAACGTGTCCTGCGTTTCTGGACAGGAGCTGGAACACGGCCCCTGCCCACAGAGAGCTTTGGCCAGGCTGATGGGCACTGAGTCCATCCCCTGCTGCTCAGGCCGGTTCTAAAGCACAGCACAGGATCCCAGCCAAGWGCTCGCAGGTGGGAACTGTCCCTTACACAAAACCCGATGTTTGTGCCCAGATCTAGCTTGGCCCAGGGGCTGATCTTGGCAAAACAGACGATAATTAATGGGGCTGTACCGGAGGGAAGCTGCCCACCCCTCCATACCTTTGGGAACACCTCATCCCCTGGAAACCCAAATACGTAACACCCGTGCCAGGAGCCAGTACAGGGCATGTAGAAAAGGACCTGAGGAATTTTATTTCTGTGGTTCTTGGAGCAGCAGCTGAGGCTGAGTTTTGGCAGCCCAAGGCAGCAGCTTGCCCTGCTGCAGCCACCCCGGGCACACTGCTCTGCCTGCCTGGACACTGCACTGCTTGCACAGCTCGTTCCTCAGGCCGGCCAAAAGCCTTTGGGGCAAAGGGGAGGAAAACATAAACAAACCCAGACATTGCTCACCGTTGTAAWTTTTTTTTTAATTTTTTTTTTTTTTTAATGATGGCTGTTGGAAGTTGCTCAAAGGTTTGGGCTGTCGCAGTCCCGGCGAGATGGCAGCGTACAGATGAGACCGAGGTGCCGTATGGCCGTGGTGTCCGGGGTGTGTGTCCCACTGCACCTCTGGCACACGGAGCAACGCCGAGTGGCGTGGGGGCGTCTGATCAGCAGCTCTGATTCCGTTTGTTTGGTCCTTCGCACTCCTTCACCCATCATGAGACGTTAGCACGTTTTTGTCACTACGGTTCAAAGGTTCGAGGCTACGAGCTTCTCACTTACTTTGTAATATGTTGGTAAATAGTTTATGTTTAAACACAATAAACAGCTTGGCTATGGAAATCAGTTATGGAGGACAAAATACACTTTGAAACCACGTGTTAATGCAGTCCTAGTGGGCTTCACCAGACGAATCTATGTGTCTATCCTGCTTCACCAGAGCAATATTTGAGCACTAATTAGCAATCCGGAATGCTAACGATCTCTCTACTGCTTCGTTCCTCATTCTAATTAGGAATAGTTTTAGCGTGTTTGTAGTCCTTGGATTGTTTTTTTTTTCAGAGCTGACATTATAAAGCGGTACTTTTTTATACTAAGTGGACATTCTGTGCATTGCACTTCCATTGCACTGAATAAAATTCAGTTATAGGCAGAGGGCTTAGGTTAATCACCTGTTCCCCATGGTGAGCGGGCAAAGCAATTCCTATGCTGACATGGATGGCACTTCTGTACAGTGCTGRGCTTCACTGCTGCACTGCACTGCAAGAGACTCTTCCACTCTTATTCAACATCATAAAAATATCAGCATCAACATGAAAATCAAAAGTTTGTGGTTAGGGCACAACGTCCTGAACCACTCACAACTGTAAGAGGGACAAGCAGGAGCTACTGTTGTAGGAAGAGACCTGTGGAAAGTTAAGAAAGTTAACTATCTGAAAGTTAAGGTATTTTTCTTGCCTTTACCTGATTTTTATGGCTCTGTCAAACATGGTGAACTCATTCTACTGTGTGGCATGCTTCCTTTGGTCCTTGCCAAATATTTGCCTGTGAAGAAGTGAGCAAAACAAAAAAAAAGACCCCAAATTTTGAAGGCATACAATGTTTGTAACATCTACAGGGGTTGAATTTAGTTTTACAAAAAGGCCTAATTCTTACTGTACCTTGATTATTTCAGTGAAATATGACGACCTCACTCCAAACAAACATTTCCATTCTCCTGAAACCCAACATACAAATTCCACAATCTAGTTACACATGCCACGGAACAACAACTCATCTTTTCCCAGCATCTTAAGGGGCAGAGTGCAGTCTGCGTCTATACACATTCCCAGTATTTCGGTAACCATTGGTTCATGGGTTCTTGACGGCGGGARCTTGAACCAACTTACATGACATTTAAATATTTCTTTCATAAGTGGCTCCCAAAACAAAAACAATGATTGGTTTGGGTTTTTTTTTAAGACCAAATTACTTTGTCTTCAGATTGTCCCAGTCTAGGGCTTGATGTTGCCAGGTGTCTGGTTTGGTGCTTCTCGAGCTTCTGCTCCGCACTCCAGTACCTCTTKGAGTGCTCAGTGGTTCCTCGTGCACTGTGCTGAGTGGCAGCGTTGATTAGTTATGAATGTACAAAACATCTGACCAGCAGGTATTGGAAAATCGTATCCAGGCAGATCCCTGGATTTTGTAATAAACTAAGAAGATCTTTTAGAATGGTTTTCAGCATCAGAATGTCTTCTGCTTATGACACTGAAATTGTTCTTGTTCATTGATTTCATGATCTTAATTCATTTATGAGACAGCTATTAAAAAAATGGTTCTGTTCAGAGGTGGTTTAGCTACACTGGAGAATGCTGGGTTTAACAGGGAGCACTGGTGCAGGGAACTGAAGGAAGTTTCCCAGATCAGTTGAAACCTGTCTCGAAGACTCTGGTGCTGGCAGACCGAGCCGGTGGATGGCACCGCAACYGGCAGGTGACCGAGGCAGTACGAAGGAAAGAGGCTCCACACTGCAAGGCTGCCCTGCCTCTATTTTTTCCAGTTTTCCTGCTTATTTCCATCCCAGGCTGTCCAAAACTTGTAGGTCACTGAAGTAGTTCTGTTTGGTAGGCTTTCCAATGCATTTTTTCTCTTTTTTTTTGTGTGTGTCCATAGTCCTCATCGGCTCAATGAGTTGGAAYGTGCAGCAGGCTGTGTCATACCCATTCCTGGACAGGTCTTTTGTAGTACACAACATTTTGCTGCACCTCTTTGTTTTTAAACTGGAAGATTGTGTATACCAGGACAAGGATGCACAGAGACAGAATGCAGGGGATCACCACCGCGATGGCRTTGACGGTGCTGGGCACGTCGTTTATGGTCACCATGATGTCCACGTCGTCGTGCGGGAGGCGCCGGTCCTTGCTCCGCTCAACATCCTTCTGGTTACAGCCCATCCAGTCCTTGAGGATCGACCTGGGGTAGCCTGGCTCCACGCTCAGCCTCTGGTTATCGAACTTCCAGTACTCCTTCCCTTTGTAAAAGTAGGTGTAAACTAGGAAACACAACAGAGAGTATTTCTCATTATTKCCGGTTGATGAACTGTGATTGTGGRAGGACATTCAGGGAGCCTGGACAACTGAAGCTGGCCACTACCTGGGTCAATGAAACACATTTATCCAGGACATTCCCAAGCCATTGGAAAGTGAAGGTGGTTTTGGAGCTGGGATTTAATGGAGAAGCCATAACCCTGGCTTGTGTGTTCAACATTGCCCATGGAACACCATTCCCCCTGGCCAAGACAAGCTGAAAATTAAAAAAGAAAACCCCACTAACTTTAAAGGAAGGGTTGTGCAGTGAGTTATTTTTTACTAAAGTGTCTGTAAATATGTGCTCRTCATTACCAAGTGATTAACATCATCTGCAGGGTGCCAGCATGCCTGGGTGTGACAGGGTTTGGAAGAACACCAGATTTCAGATCATTCAGTGTGAAGGAGCAAATGCCAAGTAAAATGTGGTCCTTTTGGCTACAGAATCCTGAAGATTTGGCCTGTGGATTTGGAGCAGTGTTGTCCTGCTGCTAATAAAAGGGTGATGCTTTATGCTACATGTTGTCTGAAATATCTCCCTCTCCCCAGATGACTCATTTTATAATAACTCTCAAGTTATTGGAAAACAAAAAGAAAGGGAACAGAAGGGAGCTGTGGTGAAAGTGTTGAGTCTCCTGCACTGTTCCCCAGCTTGGCTGTCTCTCACTGCCATCCTCCAGCCTGGCCCAGCCCTGCAGCAGCCCCCTCACACCACAGCTCCAGATTTGAACACAGCCTCAGTGGCACAAGCCCCTTCTGTAAGCACTTTCCCTAAATSGATGTCTTAGGTCACACAGAAGGTATAACCAAAACTCTGTATTCTGTCCCCATCTCCAGGAGCTGTTAAAGCAGCTGGGGCAGAGCTCTTTATCTCCAGCATGAGGCAGCCCTGATAACACCCTCCGGGGGCCATCTCTGCTCATGGGCCATCCAGGGCTCTGGGAATGAGCCATGGAATTCCATCATCCCATTGGGAGATGCCCCGGCCAGACAGGAGGAACTGCACATCCCTACTGGCACAGAAACTGAGGCTCTGGGACACTGGGACACTTGTGCCACTGCATTCCCAGNTGCACATCCCTACTGGCACAGAAACTGAGGCTCTGGGACACTGGGACACTTGTGCCACTGCATTCCCAGAGGAGAGGAGCTCCAGAAGCAGCCCTGGAGCTGCAGAGACGGACTGGAGCTGTGTGCAGGATCAGCGCTTGGACGAGAGCACATCCATCACTGCAACGGGGCTGCAGCACCACCCTGCCCTACAGGGGCTCAGCTTGGATTCCGATTTTGTCAGTTTAAGCTGTTGGTTGTGTATTATTGTTTTTATTTTATTTTTTTCCTATTAAATTGTAGTTCTGACTTAGAATCTCGCAACATATTTGTCAGGGGGTAATTCCCTCCCTGGTTTGCTTCCAAACTAGCACACTGGAAGAAGAGGAAATCCTCAAATCAGAGACAAATTGTGTTGAAAGGAGCCTCTGGAGGTCCAAGCCTCTACTCAGAGCAAAACTTCAAGGCTAACTGCTAACATCAGACAGGCTGGAGGCTTTAATAGAGAGCCTGAGCTCACTACAGGTAAATTAGAAGGAAATATAAGTTCTAGCATCCTCAGAACTGGAGCTCAGGAAGAGTTGRGGAGGGTCTGTTGTGGCAGAAAAGGTCCCATTCCCAGCTGTTTTAGCAGCTGAGGAGGTTTTTGGGCTGGGATGAGGGTCAGGAAGGATCTCAGACTGCTGCTGCTCGCAGAGCCCAGGGCACCCCAGGGTTTTTGGGACTCAATTCGTGGATCAGGAAATCCTGAAAACACTCCACACCCAACCCCCAGCCCCCAGCAGAGACCATCTATCACTGATCCCACAGGGGTGATGACTGCAGACACGTACAGCCTTCCTTGCTGATGAAAGCACCCTGAGGAGCCTGAGGGATCCCTCTCCACACCGTGATGGGCTTTGGGTATCCGGGGTCCGTGGCTCTCTTGTCCTCATTGTACCTCCAGTAGCGGTCCCCTTTGAAGAAGTAGGTTTTGCCCACGGGCTCCCAGCGCAGCGCCGTGTCGATGCCCTCGCGGGGCAGGCAGCTGCCCAGCTCCACCAGGCTGTGAGGGTAGCCTGGCTCTGCCGTCACCTCCTTGAAAACCCAGTACTTATCTCCTAGAGGWGAGTGGGGACACAAACAAACAGATTGGCCTGGTTAGGAGGTGAATTGATAGGAATCTAAACCAGCCGCAGTGAAGCACAGCATGTTGAGAGCTTCCAGRCTTCAATGTAATTTGTGAAAAAGCTGCTCCTCCACTTCACTTTGAATCTGAAACCTCATTTCATCTGCTGCTCCTCAGCTCTTGTTTTGGGAGAGCTCTTGAACAACCCTTCCCCATTTACCTTCTCATGCCAGTCACGATTTCAAAGACTTCTCTCATCCCTGGGTACCATTCCTTGCTCAGGCTGAGGTGCTGACCAGCCCAAGCTTTTCAGACATTTCTTTTGCTTTTCCCTGAGCCTTCTCAAGTTTTATTTCAGTTTAGAGAGCTGAGGCTCTGAAGATGCAGATAAATTCAGAAGCCCAGATGCTGTGGTTTTGTAGTGGCTGTGCTTTCCAGCCACCCTTCCTGGCTCTCAACTTGCTCCCAAGTTACAGATCSTGTTCAGACACTGTCACAATACAAGGAGATAAAGTGGGCCCCAGCACAAGGTTGGTTATTTTGTCTCGTTAAAGAGACAATTGTCCAGAATTGAGCTTTGAGAGTGCCCTGCACCTGGAGAGGCCTCAATGCCTTGGCAGAAGGTGTTCCAGGAGACAGGCAGGAGAGTGACACTCCCTGGGAAACAAGAGTTGTTTYTYGTWATCACATAAAGCCAACTTCCCCYAACTGMTATTAACTCTATCCTGGGATTGTCYTGGCAAGGCCAGMCTGCACTGAACTGKGCTTTAGGGATCAGTGGCTGCTTGAAGCTTCCCTTAGAAAAGGACAAGGCTGCAGTGTACCTGTTACCACCRTCTTCACGCCTTGAGAGCAGCCTGAGGTGAGGCAGGAGGGGTTGGCTGGTGCCCAACTGTACTGTACCTTTGAAGAAAACGAATTTGCCATCAGAGCGCTCATAGGCTGCGTCGATCTTTGCAGGGAGCCCCTTCCAGAACTGCTCAATCTGCATGGGATAGCCCTCCTGCACYCGGTTGTTGCGCAGACGCCAGAACCAGCGATCCTGAGGAAACCAGAAGCCTCTTGAGACTTTTATCTTATTTTTATCTCACAGCCAGACCTSGCTGGATCCCACATCCAGCACCACTAACCCCTGCCTTGGCCCCGGAACCATTACAAACACAAGTCCTGCTTCAGGTGACAGCTCTGACCCAGCCCTACGCTGTTTCCAGTGTGGGAAATGCAGCCCAAAGAGGGAGATGTTGTTTGATGGTGCTGTGAAAAAGGGTGGAAAGAAGGAGAGGGACAAGGAGCAGGGTGAAGGGAGTCCATAGCTGCAAGCATTGTGACCTCTCCATGTCTTGTCACTGAGGTGTCACCCTTGTCCTGGTTGAAGCTCAAACTCTCAGAGCCCAGGAGAGCCAGACAGCCTGAACATTACCTGGTGATGTTCAGGGTAATGGCACCAAGGGCTAAAGGGCTTGTGAAGGGCTAAAGGCACCAAGGAGTTATGAAATATCCCTTTAACATGAGATCATTATTTAAAGTTGCAGTGGCTGCTCAGGCATGAGCACGAGCAGSACAGAACCTGAGACTTCTCCCGGATACCACCCCAAACTTGAGCTAATTTCAGTTCAGGAACCTCCTGCAGCTGATGTGGTTTGTCCATTTAATGACCTTCAATATGTCCCCTCCACACCCACTGGGCAGAGTGAAAGCTACTGGTATTTTGGGAATGGGATTATGGATGTCCATGTTCAAGGCATTCTGAGGGGTTATTGAGCAAGGCCTCTCCTTCCTCCCTGGTATAGTTCACAAGGAAGGAGGACTCAAACTCCCCATGTAGGCTGAGTGCTCCAGAAGCCCCAGTTCCACACACGTCACCTCTGAGACACTGAGGCTCATTCCCAGAGAAGCTGCTCCGCCCCTGGAAGTGTTCCAGGACAGCTTGGATGGGGCTTGACCCAGTGGAAGATGTCCCTGTCCGTGGCAGGGRGTAGAACAAGATGGTCCCTGAGGTCCCTCCCAGCCCTACCACTCCAGGATTCTATGGGTAACTGTGGTTAGGTGCTGGTGTTGCTTCCTGGCTTCACAGGCAGCTCCTCACAGGTTTGGGGGTGTCTGAATTCTTTGCTAAGGCACCCAGTTCCACATTTTGGAGCATTTTGTAAATYCCATCAGGCTCTGTTTCCAAATATTGCAGAGCCAATCTGCTWACACGTCCTTCCAGTATTGCTCAGTCATCACCCTCAGAGGAACAGAGCTATTTTCACAAACATTTCAATTCTCACAACCAAATACTTCTATTAACCTTCTCCAGCATCAAAATTAAGGGAACACTTATGGGCAGGCAGGAAGTCTTAGTACCTTGAAAACAAACATTTCTCCTCTAAAGAGAGCCACGGTGTTAAAGTTGCCATCGCAGATGTTGGGTTTGGAGCCAGGGAGAGCTGGCCTGTCACCCAGAGGAGGGCTGGCAGGGCGTGGCTGCCTCTCGTGCTTTCTTTCCGAGGTGGAGTGAATTCTGCGAACAGGAAGAGTTGGTAAAGGCCTGGTTGGCTCCAGGGGCTCAATGGGAGGACCTAGAAGTGAAAAGGAAAACATTTAGCAAAATGGACAAGGCTCATTTTTCTGTGAGCTATAAAAGGCTGGATGGACAGCACTGCCAGGGATTTACACACTCCTGAGGCTCATTCCCTGGAAATGGGGAGCAGAACAAGGTGCATCCAACGTGAAAGCTTTCCCAAAACAGATGYATGGTGAGAACTGAAGAGCCAGGATGTTTTTGTAGGTCTTCCCAAGAAGGCTGGAGCTAAAAGGAAGGAGAAGCCGCACCAGTCACATTCCCAACTTAAATGAAATTGGTAACCCTTGAATAGAAATGTTTAGTAGACCATAAAAAAAGGCAACAAAAAACCCTAAAAACAAAAGCAAAACCAGAAAAAAAAAGTTAGGGTATGAACAGCAATGCTACATTGCAAAGGGAGCTGCAGGGAGTGCTCTATCACAGCTCAATGACCAGACTGTGCTTTCAGAGCTCCCTGGTCAACATCTGTGACAAGGGACCCCATCCCACTCAAGTGACTCACTCCCGGCACAACTCTGCCTTCACACCCTTGCCCAGCTCAGCTCTGGGGTCTGACAAGGCTGCAGGAATGTACAGAGCTATAAAATACAGAGTCAGACTGCAGCAGAGGGTGTAAACTGCCTGTGCCATAGGATGTTTTCATTGACAGTGACAAAATCTGGCCCAAGTCTCACTCAGAGAGCCACAYGTTTCTTGTAACTCCTCAGAGAAGGCCATGGGTTAATATGGCAATAAACTGAAGGCCTCCAGAGAAAGAGACTTTGGTGAACTTTGGATCTGAAGATGGTTTATTTGCAGGGATCGTGGTTTCAATGTCATTCTGAGCTTGCAGGATAAACCCCCACCTGTGGGCACTGGGGGCTGCCRTCCTGGGACAGTTTTGGTGTCACTGTTTGGGGCCAAGTGCTGCAGCCTGGCTGGGATGAACTGACCCTGGAGGAGGCTCATCCTCACAGCCTGCAAGAGTGACCCGAGCTGGGCACCTGCCCAAGGCCAGGAAGGGGTTTGTGAGCAAGGACTGAGGTACCCACGAAGGCAACACATGTGTGGGGTCAGAAGAGGCCTTCTGCAGATAAACATTTTGAATTATGCAGCCTGGAATGATGGTTTCAGAGTCCCTATGGCAGCTTAACTCTTACATGTTCCATTTTCAAAGGTTTCCTAAAATGGATGAGTGCTCAGCATATCCTGGAAGGGTGAAAACCTTTCAGGTCAGTGAAAACCCYCTCAGCTAATGACAAAGAAGCCACCAGAGAAAGCCACCACGCTAAATGTTCRTAAGGATGTGAGAGGAAGAATCTCGTGTGCAGCTTTCATGGATATTATGTTCCAAAAGTACCATTTGGATGGTAAAATCCAACTTCTTGTAGTACCAGGCCACAAACCTCCATCAGCAAGTCCAGTGACAAGCMCAGTGTTTCTGGGGCAGATACAGCCCATTTTCCAATTTCAAGCACAAAAAATCTTCTGTAATGCACAGTAAACTGCTCTGATGATTAAACCATGTCACAGCTGAAGTCTGCCTTATCCACTGCCTGAGTTTGTGCAGCTTTAAATTCAGAGTTTTCTTTCTTATGTCTGGTGCCTCAACATTTAATCATTTATAGATTATAGATCTTGACGGGRATGCTTTTAAAATTCTCCCTAATTAACTAAATAAAGCAATTCCTTTGGTCTGTGGCTGCAATGGCTTTTGGTTTTAAGATCTTGAGACTTGCAACTCTTTTCTAAAGMTTTTCAAATGGACAACTGTATTTCTTCAAGGCCACTTGTCCTCGTAATGTATTATTTTGTGCTATGTGCACTTATTAGCAACTACTTTTATTTACTTTATTCCAGAGCTTTCATAAAAGACATCAAATATTGTTCACAGAAATACTTTAGGGGAGGATTCTCYGTTGATGATTACCCTTGGGAAGCTGTGTACATGAAACGGATACAAGTATTATCCTGATGCTGTGTATCTCTCATCCCCTCYATTCTTATCTGGTCAGTGCCCAGTATTTCAGCTGACCATAGAATTTCCAAACTCTGACACTGCTGCCACWAGAGACCTATGTGTTTTCCCCAGATGGGATGCAGCCAAGGTCTGCAGGCAGTGCCTGAGGCAGGAGAGCAGGGCTGGGCCAGGCAGGGTGGGCACATCCCCAGCAGCGCTGCAGAGCAGCTCAGGAGGTGCTTTTGGAGGCCCCATCCTCTGCAATTGCTGTGCTTTTAGTSACACTCAAGTTCATTCAACACATCCTTTTTGGACCAAGCTAAACTTGAAGATACATTTCTGGAGCACATCCAGGGTGCTGCAGCTGCAAACAGACACCACAGGGTAAGARCTGACCCACAAAACCACCTTCTTCCTCAAAATGTGTACAAAGTGGGTGTCTCAGTCCTCAGCACCTGATTTATTTCACACCATCCCCGTGTTCTGCTGGATCTCCACGTGTGCTGCTGCTGTTCCTGCTGACACAGCTCACACACCCCCAGAACCCTCCTGAGGTCAAGGCAGCTGGGTTCTGTGTGGGCTGGAAGGCTCCTGGAGGCAGAGGGACATGCACAGGAGGGGCTGGGAGCGGGCAGAGAGGCCCCAGATTGACCCTGCACTGGACAGTGGGGTTCTGGTTTGTTCCCGTGGGAGAGGGATGCAGTGTCCAGCTCCTGCCTGGGACAGATAAAGGAGCAGGCAAGTGACAGTTTTGGRTGACAAAAATGGTACTTGGTGCCAGTGACAGAACCCAAATCAATGAAGACTGAAAAAGCAACAATTTCCGTGCTCAGTGAAGATGGAAATGCCTGCCTCAGGGAAGAGAAGCCTTGACTGGGACCTAAGCCAGGGGACAATAATCAGTGATTCACTGTGCATTGCAGACACTCATTCCAGCCCTTTCCCTCCTGTGCTGCCTTCCCCGCAGCTCTGAGGGGATGTGGCTGATAAATAACACTGGAAAACCTCTAATCCTGCCCTGCCTGACAGCATTCACCTGCCACCAGCCTGGCCCAAGGGCCAGCTATTGCCCATTGCTGCAGAAACACAAGGCAGGGGTCATTGGTCCTGTCCCTGCCATGYACTGACCAAACCAGAGATGCATTTCTGTCGCCAGAGGTGACCACAAGCAGTAAGATGAGGACGTGACATTAATTCCTTCTCCCTCTCCTTTAACAGAAAAACAGGGTGAGACAGGAATACAACCTAAACAAAAATTGATGAATGTGTCTGATGGGTCACAAAKASCCACTGGACACTGAAAACCTGACACAGAGAATCTGACAATAAGATGCASAATAGAGACTACAGTATTTTGCTTACTATGATGGAAATTTAGCATCACATTTGACTGGAGTTACTGATTCACTGTCTCTGCACAAGTGAGGATCACTCGTGTGCCCAGTCACAGTCACCCTCCCCTCTGCAGTCCTGTGCAGCTCCCCTGCTCCCCTTCAGTGCCCAAGGCCTGTCACAGTCACTTGTGGAGAAGAGGAAAGTTCAGACAGCACCCACAACCCAGGGGATCGTTGTAAAGGTTTTCATGAGCCCTAAGRTGGCACTGAAGCAGCACTCAGGGAACTGGCATGGCAGGATGGTGCCAAGCAGCAAGGATTCAGAGGAACCAGGGGTTTGCACTGAGGAAAACATTTGCTGGAACAGTGGAGACAGATCCCAAGTCAGGCCCTCCAAGGGAAGCTGGCCCTGTGCTGACTGCTGGCCATGGCCAAACCAGAGCTGGCACACTGCTCTGCAAAGGGACCTGGCCCTGGCAGGTGCTGCAGGGCGATCTGAAACCTGCTGGGATGCAGATTTTGTCATTTCACTTCTAATATTCCTCTTTACTGTCTTCCTCTGCCAGCCACAGATGTTTCCTTGCTATCTTTCACTCCTTTCTTTGTTTYTATAACCCAGGCCTTCTAATTCATTCTGATTGAAGGTTTGTCTCATGCTTACACAGATTGCCTTYTTATTTTTAATTGCTGCCTCCACTTTGGCCCCAAGTGTGGCTAAAGGTGGGAGGTGATCCTACAGCTGTGCACATGTGAAGAAAATACAGAAAACCTGGAAATGCCCAGGTCCAAGTGCTCCTTAGGCAGGATTTGGTGCAGCTATGGGGATGGGAAGGAGAAGCACAGCCTGCTCACTGGTGGAGGAAGATGCCAAGGCAGTGCAGAGCCCCACCTGGCCCCAAAGCAGAATGAGCAGACCCCATCCATTAGGGATGCTCTCCAGTCATTCCTACTCCAGACTCTCATCACAGTAAGTGCCTCCAGAACAGCCAAGGCAGGATGGAGCAGGTTTCCCAGCAGCAGAGATTAGTGTGAACAAAGAGGCACTTTGGAGGTGTTGGCTCTGTGGTTTTTAACACTGATCACACCCTCAGTGCTGTAACAGSGGAGCAGCACACACAAACCACGTCCTCTGTCACCACCAAGCAACTTCAGGGAATCAGACAGGAAAAAAAMCATCTAATTAGGAAAAAACTGACTGAGAGAGGTTATTGTATGGGGCTGCAAAYGGGCCTGAACCCATTATTCACCTCTTTATCATTGGGATCCCAGCACCAGAGCCAAGCCCACCCCTGGGACTGACCCTGCAGCCACTTCCACAYGGGAAGCAGGTAAGAAATCTCCTGGAGATGGGAAATCTACATTCTGGAAGGAAGCAGCTTGCTGGGACTTTACAGACACTGTGTGAAGAAGAAGAGTTTCTCCCTCTCTATCAGAACCAAGGCAAAGAATATGAGAATATCTGGGTCACAGCAGATCACCTTCAGAGTGTGATTCCACCTCTGGCACTTAGCCTCCTCCCTTCACGCTTCCTCTGCCGCAGACCATCTCAATACCAAGGTGACCTGTGAAGATAACACAGAGAGAGGAGGCRTTTAGGAGCCACTGTGTCGATAGTTGAGGACAAAATAGAATTGTGCTGTCCTCCTGGCTATTGACAGAGTGTTCCCTCAGCTGAACAGCACCTGCCTGGAGGCTCAGCTCCTTCCTGGCTCTGTGTTGCCCGAGCTGCCAGCACAGAGGAGAGGCTTTGGGTCAGCTCAGGGGAGAGAATGATCCACGTGCAAAGGTCTGTCCTCATCTTCTTAATATTCACTCCCAGAAGAAAACCATCCTCCAGACTACAGTTGTAGTTTGAGTAACACACAGGAGGTTTTTGGCTGCAAACAGCCGAGGTGCCTGTGTGTCTGCAGCACTGAGCCAGCTGGCCAGGTGCACAGGAAGGCTCCTTAGCTTCAAATCAGAGCTCACCACCACCAAGGGAGCCAGGGAGGTGAGAGAAGCCCACCCGGCTGCTCCACAGGCTCGGGGCAGTGACCCCCGTTCATTCTGCCAC
Organism: Malurus melanocephalus; assembly: GCF_030028575.1. Classification (NCBI taxonomy): domain Eukaryota; kingdom Metazoa; phylum Chordata; class Aves; order Passeriformes; family Maluridae; genus Malurus; species Malurus melanocephalus. The sequence goes on from NW_026624042.1 coordinate 130,934, forward strand.
AAACTCCCAGAGCAGGGAGGATCACTGGATTAACTCATCCACAGAGCACTTGGCACTTCTGGCCTCAGCCTGCAGGGCTGAAGGGAATTCAGCTGTCTCACTTGGCCTGGGTCCCTGCCACAGTGTGGGACAGCCCCCAGCAGCCCCAGAACACCCGTGATCATCACTGGGTGGCAGAAAGGTTTCTTGAGCCCTTCTCACACAGACATTCTCCTCTGGATGACAAATGCCCCCAGGTGACAGCATCCACCTGGGTGACAAGCTTCCATGGCAGAAATTCTTGCTCTGAGCCAAAGGGAATGCTCTCCTCAATCATATGGAATGAGGTGATTCAGCTTGCACTTCACTTTTGGGTGCCAGAAGACTGAGTCCAAAATTCCCAGGCTTAGGCAGGCAAATCATGAGATGTTAGGGCTCTGCAAGATGCTCCAGTTTCCCTTTGGAAAAACTTTCAGAAGCCTGACATCAGCTCCCCAGGGAAACAGAACATTTTCCTRCACTCAGGAGGATCTGGAGGAAGAGACAAGTGTTTCCTGCCCAGCCACAACACACACCAGTGCTTCTCCATCAGCTGAGAAACCTCCCAGGAGAGATGGGCTCCCTCTCAGCCTCCCYGGAGTCCTCCAGGTTCAGGTGGAGCCCAAGAACAGCACCAGGAAYAGGCAGTTTCTCCCTGTGTTTCAGAGGAACGGGACTGAAGACCCGGTGAGACTCTGTGGATTCACCACAAGTGGAGTCTGGCGATTCCTGCTGGGTCCAACAGCGTCTGTGGGCAGGAAGAAAGGTGCAAATGAAGGGATGCAACTGAGAGAGGGGGTCTGGTATCTCTGCAACATCCAGAGCTGTGGCACCAGGGCAGATTCCATTCCTGATCTTCAAGCATTTTCCTTCCCCTCCCGTCCTGTGAGCATGGCATCACAGGGCACAGATCCACAGGTCTCAAATCTTGCAGCTTTTACAGGTGAGGCCTTGGATGTTTCTCTATTTCCTCCCCACGTCCAAGAGCACATTTCCAGAGAACATTTCCAGGTCCTGCATGGCAGCACATCTGGCTGCGATGGTCCCGCTCACAGCGCGGTGTCACCACAKGGAAATCTCTGCCAGCTTTTCCTGCTGCTCCCTCACAAACCACCCCACACACARGTGCAGTTTCGAAGGATCTGGGATGGTCCCAAGGGTGTGTGGGTGACAAGGATCCCCTGTGGCTGCCACTGGGAAAAGGGGAGGGGGTTATGGAACCTGTGTGTGCTGCGTGGGAGGGACGAGGTTGGCACAAGGTCCTGTCTGCTCACAGACCCTGCCCTGCTGATCCCGTTCCTGGGGTCASAGCTGCTGCTGTCCAGTGCCCTGGCCAGGGGCTGGAGTGGCTTTGTGGCCACCCTGGACTCAGCCCTCAGGGTGCTCTTCTCTCAAGAGATTGTGAGGCTGACACTTGCTCAGGGAGATTTGGGATGCCCCAGCCCCTCGAGGCTGTCTCCAGGCTCAGGGACCTGCTCTATGAGTGAGCAGGGGACCTGCTCTCTGTGCCCTCRGGCTTTGGAAGGGCCCTGCAGGCACCAGCCTGGCTGCCCAGCCCTGGGGACACCAGCTGTCCCTGCACATCCTGCCAGGCCCTCTGCTCCCCAGACAGTGCCACAAGAGCCACTCCCAGAGAGGGGCTGCTTCACCTCCCTCTGCAAACCAGCACTGAGAGCAGCACRTGAAGAACCACGGAATCACAGAGTCGGTGAGGCTGGAAGAGCCCTCTGAGAGGATTAGAGTCCAACCCCTGACCCAGCACTGCCAGTGCCACCACTAAACCCTGTCACCAAGTCCACATCCACACGTGTTTTGAATCTCTCCAGGGATGGTGGCTCCACCAATTCCTGACCACCCTTTTAATGAATAAATTTTCCCTAATCCCCAGCCTAAAAGTCCCCTGGCACAACTTGAGGCCCTTTCCTCTTGTCCCATCACTTGTTCCCTGGGAGAGCCCTGAGCCCCCTGGCTACACCCTCCTGACTGGACAGGGTGACCAGGGTGACCAGAACTGCTCAGGGTGACCAGAGCTGTACAGGGTGACCAGAACTGCTCAGGGTGACCAGAGATGCTCGGGGTGACCAGAACTGCTCAGGGTGACCAGAACTGCTCAGGGTGACCAGAGCTGCTCAGGGTGACCAGAGGCTGCTCAGGGTGACCAGAGCTGTACAGGGTGACCAGAGCTGCTCAGGGTGACCAGAACTGCTCAGGGTGACCAGAGCTGTACAGGGTGACCAGAGCTGTACAGGGTGACCAGAGGCTGCTCAGGGTGACCAGAACTGCTCAGGGTGACCAGAGGCTGCTCAGGGTGACCAGAACTGCTCAGGGTGACCAGAGGCTGCTCAGGGTGACCAGAGCTGCTCAGGGTGACCAGAGCTGTACAGGGTGACCAGAGATGCTCAGGGTGACCAGAGCTGCACAGGGTGACCAGAGGCTGCTCAGGGTGACCAGAGCTGCTCAGGGTGACCAGAGCTGCACAGGGTGACCAGAGCTGCACAGGGTGACCAGAGCTGCTCAGGGTGACCAGAGATGCTCAGGGTGACCAGCTCAGGCTCTGAGACAGCCACAGCTGAGCACCTCCCCTCTCTCCACCAGCAGTGCAGCTCCCCACAGCCCTGGCCTCAACACCACAAAGTCAAGAGGCAGCCCAACAGAATATCCAGGGGAACAACTCCTGGTACCACTCCCAGTTTAATTCCTTCCTGGGCGTGTCACTTGTGACACGGGCACATCAGTACAGAGGGAGACATCCTTGTGAACAACACACATGAAGAAGAGTCCTGCTGTTTTCTTGTTTTATCAAGAACATGCTGCAGAAGATGGGGATTTTGCTGGCTTGTGTTGAGCTCTGTCACACAGGGAGCTGCTGGCCTCGTCCTCAGCAGCTCAAAACTGGAAGTAACATTTTCAACATTGACCTCATATTAATCAGCATGAAGCACAAACAGAAGGTTCACATCACCCGCTGTCTCTTTGGGTGAGTTTTGAAATAAATTCAGTAACAAATTAAAAGTTCAACAAATCATTATATGACAGATCTAGACATATTTCTTTTCTAATGGGTAGACACAGATACAACACGAAATGCATTTGAAATGCATCATTCTCAAAAGAAGGAGACAAAATGGSCTTCAGGTTTAGTAGAGCCTCTGCTCTTTGTTCTAGCAACTTCAGTGGAATGAAAAGTTGGAAGTTTTAATTATAATTATTTTTTTAAAAGGATGCTACAGGCAAGACAGTGGCTCTATGACTGACCTTGCAGAGTAGGTTCCTAAATATTGTAATATTTTATTATCATATATATTTAWTATAATACACATTGAGCACATGCTGCTGCACTGTAGAGAAAGCATCAGCAAGAAAACAGGAGATTTTGGGGCTTGGAGAGGTTCTCTGGCAAATGGCCTTTTGGCATTCCCAAGGCACAACAAAGCAGAGTGGCACTGTGGAAATAAGAGGCATTAGTTGAATGTTCCTGCTAAAGCTACAAGAAGGATATTTCAGCAGGACCCTCTCAGTTTTAAGATCAGATGAAGGGTTCTGTTCTTCCACCTTCAGTTCCAGAGAGAAATATCCCCTGCATTTCCCACAATTTCTTTGTGAACCATAAAAACCCAATTTTAAATTCAACTTTATTCTTTGGACTGTAACTGCGTAATAAGTGCTGAAATCTCTACTTGAGGAAGCAAAGCTCCTGCTGCAGAAGCTGCTCCTTCTTYTCCCCACAGGATGAGTTCTCTCTACAGCCCCTAACACCATCCCCAGCCCACTCCAGCTCGAAGGCCTCAGAGCCCCATTTCAGGGAGTGCTGGTCCCTGATCACCAGCTCAGCCCCTGGTGATCTTGGCTTGAATCCCAAAAGTGAAGTAGAAGGCTGTCAGTTCCTTATCTGCTCCCTTTCCAAAAACATGTCTGAAACCAGAGAAACTAGTCATTTTTTTTTTCTCTATTGTACTTTCACTGTCTGCAACAAATTATGGTTTGTTTTTTTTTTCTTTCTGATTAGTCACAAGTCACAGGAAGTAAATCAACATTTAAAAATTGAAACAGTGCAATGACATTTTGGCAGCTACAAGAAATGAACAATTAGGTCTTAATTACTACTTAGTTAAAATTCAACACTGACTACGCCAGCACTTTATTTCAAAACCCTCCAGAGACTCTGCCATCCTGAGCACCAGAATGTACTATGATAAAATATTAATAATTAAATGATACCATAGGACAATTGCCATGCAACTTCAGCCTTGTGAGGAGGGGAAGGGGAAGGGGAAGGGGAAGGGGAAGGGGAAGGGGAAGGGTTCCCCTGGGTGTAGTTTAAGCCATCTCATTTCACATGTTGCCCTTTACTTGGATCTCTGCCTCACACTGAGGCTGGATTGCACCCTACAAGTGCCTGGTTTTTCCCATTGCCTGCACCAGTCAGAGGAATTAGCTCAAAAAGAGACTTTTCCAGGCATTTGCACTTGAACAAACAAATCTCAGCCCAGTCACAAAAAACAAAAACCAAATCTGACTCAAACAGCTGAGATACAGATGAGACCACAAAAGTCTTGSTGCACTTAAAAGGTCTTAGCACAAATTTTCTGAGCAGCAATTTCAAATTCACCACCAGATCACTGTTGCAAACAYTGACTCGTGTCAGGCCTGCCACCAATCCCTGCAGCAAGCCCTGAGAAACACCAGCTTTCCCACTGACAACCACCTCACAAGTATTTTGTTCACCTTTGATTCATACCATATCTGCTCTACTGCTTCCAGCAGCCAATATTTGACTCCAGTTGAACAGCTACAAAGCACAACTGCTCTGTGCTACATGGATTAAGGAACCTCTCTGCCAAAACTTGTACTTCCCACAATGAAATCAGGGCTGTTTCACAAAATCTATTTTCCACAGGCTGATACAGAATGTCCATTAGTCTCAGTCTCCCCTTGAGCTCCTAAAACCTGGATTTGTCTTTACTCTCCTACTTTTTAACCTGGATTTGTCTTTACTCTCAGTCTCCTTCAGCCAGTAAATCTGCAAGTTCCTGTCCTCACACCCTGCTGTCCATGATCCCATCACACAGCACTACATCATCTCCAGCCCTTTAGTTTTCTCCCATAATCTCTCTGCCCCCTTTTTTTATTTTCCTTGAGCCCAACATCTTTGTGGTACAGGTTGTCAAACATGTTGAGCTGGAGATTAAAAGAAGCAAAGTGCTCCCTAAGCAGATCCAAACTTTTTTTCCCCTACTTTCTATATAATGAGAAAAAAAATGAGTACATAAATACCTTTTACCTTTCCTTGACATTCCAGGCTCTTTGCATTCATTCCCTTTATTTGCACTGGTCCTGGGCAAACCTTGAGTTCAGCAAAGCCTGTTTWTCCCTTTGCAAGTGCTCCTTGATTTGGGGACACAGCGAGGGATGGAGCAGCAGTGGGATCAGAGGTTTGGTTATCCTGACTCGTGCAGCWGTGTGGATGGAGGGTTTTAAAGAGTTCCCCTCTGGGCTCAGGCAGCAAATCCAGCTGAAGGCATTTGGGACCGACTAAAACACTCCCTAGGCTCAAACCCGCTGTAAGGAGAGGAGTAGACAGGGTTGCTCACCGTAGATTTTCTGAATTCCTTGGAGGTCATCCTGGGGCAGTTTGAAGTTGTGTGTCTCCATGTACTGGTAGAAAGGGGCCATGATGGCGCTGGGGTCGTTGGAGTGCTCCAGCCCCAGCGCGTGGCCCAGCTCGTGCACRGCCACCAGGAAGAGATCGTTCCCTGTGGGAAGAAGGCACAGCCWGGTTAGCACACACAGCCCCAGCCAGCCCAAACCCCTCCTGCCCAGGAAGCCAGAAGAAAATGCTTTGCTCTCCTACTGCACAGCAGGTCACAGTGCYAGGGTCAGATGGTTTTAGTCCCCAAAGTCTGCACAGACACTTGTCTCAGAATGGACCTGAGGCCTCTGCCCCAGCACAGGTCAAACAGGTGGTGCCTGGAGTGAAAGGACACTGACTGTAGACTCTTTTGTCTACAGAAAATGGCTAAAAAATCACCACTGATCCCACAGGCTCCTTATGCAAGTGCTGCCTGGAGAGGTGAGAGCACGGCCAGTCTGCTGATCTATGGTGGRGTGGGTGCTTTGTGCCCCTTCTGGGTCCTCTGGTGTCGTGCTCTGATCTGACCTGGCCCAACAAATCCGCAGGGAGGTCTGAAGGCACCTGGCAAGGCAGAAGGAAGGACAGAGGAGCCCAGGACAACACCCACWATCCCATGTGGGCAGCCCCATCTCCTCCAGCACAGGCTCCTCAACGTGCACTTACTCTGCTGGACCCCTGGCACTGCCACGTGTGCAGGAGCTGAGCACAGGGAGCTCCATCCTGCCCCATTCCCACACAGGGAAAAGGCTGGGATGGACCCCAGTGGTGGAAGACAGAAGGAGGAAGGAGGAGAGAAGGGTCAGGACTGTCCCCGAGCAGAAGAGGAAGGGCTGAGRAGCCCTGTGTGGTGCAGAAGCTGGGAGCAGGGTGAGGTATGGGTACCTTCAGCTCCACAGGCACACATTCCTCTTCAGTCCCACGGCTCTGGGACCACATCTCCTGGATCTGGTGCGGTCCCTGGGTGTCCTACTCCGTGAGGGCACTGGGGGTGACCCAGGCAATACTTTGCAGGGACGAAGGCCCAGACAGCAAGGACTGACACGAGGGTCTCCTCACGCCAGTAAAATGTCTGAGCCCTCAATTCTGCCTGAATTCAGGCTCCTCTGGGTTTGGTTTTTTATGGCAGGGCAGAAACCWAAAGCACTTGCAATCAGCTGGCAGTGGCTGCTCTGCAGCATCTCCCTGCACCTTCAGCCTTGGAGGTACCAAAGCTCAGCTCTGTGCACACAGCTGAGCTCTCCCTGAGACAGGAGATGCAACAGTGGCTCACAGAGAACAATCTCCCCTCTTTAGTTATTGCTTCACTGTTATCCATAAAATCGTGACAAAGCAGGTTCAGGGGACTGTGAGTCTCCACAGCAGGGAACTCTGCCAGCATCTGAAGATACCTGCAGTCAGTATCAAACAGTGCTCCCCCGGCCACACACACCTCCCCAAAAACGTTAAATGCTCTAAACATCTGAGTTGGAGAGTGAAAGCATCTGAMTATGCAAGACAGGTTAATATATACAAATGCATTTCATATAAATGTTCAAATACAAATGTTCAAAAGCRTATACAGCCTAAAATTTAGCCACATATTTATGCCAAGTTTTAGAATTTCTGTATTTGGGAAATCCAAATGGAGACCTACTTAGTAMTTTTTTCTCATCTGTTGCTGAAAARTCMGGTGTGTGCAGAACAAGTCAATGCAATGTCCAACAGGGCAGTATAAAATGCATTAAGTAGGTTTATGGGAAAGTCTGGAAGACTGATCACTCTTCATGGGTTTTCAAAAACACTCAGGCTTAGAAGATGCACCCAGATTACAAATGGRATTCAGAGATTCAATGTCCTCTTGCAAAATTTAATGGATTTACCATCTTGTATCACTTACATGCTCACRAAAGCATCATTTTCACTGCTGCCACAACTACTCACACATGGAAGTTCACAGTAAAGGGTCACTCATTGCAGAGCTGACCTCGTGAGACTGCTCATCACTCACCACGGGTTCACAGGGACATCCTCCCTGACCAATTTGGTGGCATTTTCCTCCTTGCTGAAGTATCTGCAGTATTTGTGCTGCCAGCACATCTAGAACTTGCCTCTATGTAAATCTGCATATAAATCTATGAAAGTGACTTGTCTGTGTGCTACACCTTTATCAGTAGTGTAAGATCAGGCACTATCCCAAGTTAAATTAGTTTTAAATAGCTTTCAATCACTTGTTCCTGCCCAAAACAAATGCCAGACCACTTTACAGGTGGAAAACAAATCCCACAGACTCACAGGGCAGTCGAGGCTGGAAGGCACCTCTGGAGAGTWTCCAGTCCAATGCCCAGCTCAAGCAAGATCAAGTAAATCAGGTTCTCTTGCCAGGTTTTGAGTGCCAGGTTTCTCGGAGTGGGAAGCCCCGCACAGGGCACTCCAGATGTGCCGAGCAGAAAGGAAGGATCATCTCCCTGCTGGCACTGACCTGCTGGCAATGCTCTTCCAGAGGCAGCCCGGGATGCTGCCGACTCAGGTTCAACTTGGTGCCAGCCAGGAGCCCCCAGTCCTGCTCTGCAAAGCTGGCCCAGTCCCTGTGGGCTGTGCATGTCCCCTTGCTCACCCTGCTCAGGTTCCTGCCAGCCCGTTCCTCCAGCCTCTTGYGGTCTCTGAATGGCACCATCACCATGCAGTGTTACCAGCCACTCCTCCAAATTTCTGTCATCTTCAAAGTGGTTGAATGTGCCCTCTGCTGCATCACTGATGTCACCTCATCAAGGTGACAGTACTGAGCTCATGCAAGCCCTCTGACACACACCCTGAACTCCTCCATCTCACGGCTACTGCAGCCAAGGTCATGACTGATCTTCACATTACCCACATTTCTTCAGGTATCAGGTCCAGCAGGTCATCTGTCATTATTGGCTCCCTGATCACCAGTGAGACAGCCAGTAAGAGTTCTGTGACCATTAGCAAGACCAGGAAAATGAAGGCTCACTCCCGAGGAAGCACCTCAACCACCATGGTGGTCAGTCAAGCCAGCTCTTCCACTACAGAACAGAAACACCTTCTCCCAGCTACCCTTAGGAAACACAGACAGCTGTGGAAAACACCACAGCTTTAAATCACCACTTTGACTGGCAGGTGTGTGTGAGGATGTCACAGAGCACAGAAAATGTTGGCTGGGAAGCTTTCTTGCAACTAGAGGTAAGAAACTCTCCAAGAAATGAACTGTCCCAGTTCCAGCACAGTCACAGCAGGCAGGTCAGGGGAAAAACTCTCCTCCTCCATGGCCAGGAGGCCACCCAAACCAGAGCAGTGATGAACAAGGGGCAGTGGCTGAAGCAGATAAAACAGAGCTAAGGAGAATTTCTAGGAAGTGAACTGACCCCCACAGAAAGCAGGACAAGAAGCTCCCCTTGGTTCTCTCCAAGCACTCTGATTCTCAGTGCTGTGGTTGCTTCTCATCTGCTTTTGCTGAAAGGCAGTCGAACAGCAGTAGCACACACGGCTCCCTCTCCTGCTCTCTGCCCTGGCCAGGAATTCCTCACCACTATTTCATCCCCTCACCTTTCTCCTCCAGCCTCCTCAGACACATCTGTCATTCTCTTCCTTCCAGCATGGCCCKTTCATCTCCCTTCTCCACCCTGCTGTACACTCTGAGAGTTCRGTCCCAGCTCTGAAACAACTGAGTCATTGTCAGAGAGCAAGCGGGACAGCATTTCCTGGGAAGRGGTGATGGGAGGAAAACGTCTATGAACATTTCAGAAGCTCAGAGTTCTCGAAAATCCAGCTCTGGATTCATCATTCTATTTCTCTTGAAAAGTCACTTGATATCAATAACAACATTAAGCAACAAGTTCCCTTTATTATTGCTCATGGTAGGGAATTTCATAGCATGGAAGAGAACATGTTTATTTCCTTTTGAAAGGGTGGGCTAGGATTTGCTCTGAAAATACTGAGGCATAAAACTGCCAATGTGGTTCTCTCCTCCCACAGCACTCGAGAACTCTTTGTGTTCTCACCCACTGCTGAGCTGGAGCAGTCTGGAAAGGAGCTTGCACCTCTCACATTGTTTCAGTTGGTTCTTGAACACACAGSGAGGTTTCTGACCTTCCAGTTTTCCACATATCTCATCCAAACAGCATTCCCAATAATGTCCATCTTCCTGGAGCAAGATTCAGATGGAGAGCTAACAGCCCAGCTTGATGCTTTGCTATTCCTACGGAAACAAAGTCAGGCAGTGGGATGGAGCTCCTTAATCCCCCCTTCAATCCACTCACCCAACTCAAGAAAATCTTGTACTCAGAGTGTCCCAGCCACCTGGGTAAGAGAGTGGGGTGGAGAAGGAACTGACTGCTCTTGCTCCATGCTTGCAGGAAAGGGTCCCAAGAGAAATACAACAATTTTTGCTMATTTGCACCACCTGTATTAAATAAACAGGTCTGGTCAGAGACCAGCCTGAGCTTCCTCCTTCCCGATTCTCAGGAGGCAGWCAAAAGTCCACCAAGAGGGAGAAGGATCCTGTAAAACTGGGGGATTTAAGTTGGCACACTGAGTGAAACAGTCTGACCTGCTATGCTAAACATAAAGACACACAGGTAATTTAGTTTTGAAGTTGCTGATGTGTTCATCTTGCTAAGCACAACGTTAACACCACAGAAAATGACAACTGAGGACACACCTATAGCACTGTAAAAGCACCCTCCTTTATCATGATGCCACACCAAGTGAATACACTGCTTACCTAACATCCAGCTCAATAGCTCTACACAACTTGAAACAAAGGCTTAAGTAAAATTTTCTTAATTAAAAGCAATCTGTGTTCAGGACAAACCTCATTAGCTGGTGTGCTCCCAGTTGAGCTAACTTACTTCAGATAAATTGCAATATAATCCCACATCAAACCCAGCTCTCTCAAATGGTTTGTAATGTTCTACCTTTCCCTGCAGAGTTAAGAAACACATGGTTTTATTGCAACAACACAGAGAACACTGGAATCATAAATAAACGGATTTATGTTTCATCTTTATTCAACTCTCAATCTCCATCCCTCCTGATTCTTTGATTTTAATCTTCCTCTGGAAAAAAACATTTAATCAGGCAACAGACACCTTGAGACAGCTTTTCTTTGTGAAGTTGCCAGCACAGACACATTCTTGTATCATTTCAGTTCATTTAACCATAAAAATCCACATCAAAACACTTGATTTGGCGAAGTTACTCACTGAATAACTGCTGTAGGTCATTGAAGCCTCTCAGAACAGTGCCTGTCAGCTCCCAGCAGCAGGTCACAGGGACTCCAATGGCAGTGCCATCAGTTATTGCCACCAGTGTTTGTCCCTGAGCACAGCTGTGCACGGAGCTGTACAGAGCGAGGGCAGGCTCCGGAGTGCACACAGCACTGGGGGTTGGAAATCCAGGACACAGCTTCTAAGGCAACAGAAGTGCAAGTAATCTTGCATATCTGATTAACAGGAGAAAAGAGACCGTGAATCTCTGCTCTTTGTCATGCTAGTTTTATACTTTATGAACTGCATCACTCTGCCACACATCTACGTATTGCAGTGTATTCAGACACAATTAAAAAGGCATAGGAAGGTTATATTTTGAAATTTTATTAAAGCAAGAATGATACTGAGAAAGTCAGGTGATTGRTTGTGTGTGACAATAGCATGCTTCAGGTAATTACAGAAGAGATGGTGTGAACTGAACATGCTTTAATTASACTAAAATGATCCTTCCACCCCGACAGCCACACAGAGACAACTGCTGCCCAAGCACAACTTAAAGAAGCTTTAGGGCTACTCTAAGCTATGCCTTGGTTCTTGTATCTTCAGACCTAGTAGGTCTRACCTGTCAAACAGAAGAACATGTGATTTGTCTGAGCTCCTCCATTCACCTCCATCACATGCTCTGCTCAAGGAAAGCTTTTCAGTCTTCTGAAGATCCTGAAGAAGGGGTGATACTGCTCTGTGCAATTCTGTGGAAAACAGCTTTTCCATCTAGAAATGAAGAAAATACAAGTTAAAAAGAAATACAGGTATCACTTTGCTCATAAGCGATTACCGATTGGTGAGGCAATGAAGATGCTGCATCTCAAGGAATTAAAGAAAATTCTGAAGAGTGTCTAAATCTGGTGAGTGTCTGTCTTTCACTGGAGAAGGAAGGGGTGATCTGCAGTTTTAACACCAACTGTACCACAGCCAYGTTAAACTGACCCCCACAAGATCAAGTGGCTGCAGAAGGACAAAGAACCACATTATGTTACCACCATGAAAGGTAATTTGCCTTTATTGACCCTGAAAGGGCTGGTAGCTGTGCTGTACACCTTTTTAATGGTGAAAGCTGTGCTTTATCTGATGTGCACAGATGGTACTGTGAGGACAACCTCCTGTGGAAATTCAGAGGAAAAATATRAACTAATTGTCTGGAATGGTGAGACCAAAACATACAGAGTGGGAAGCCAGTGGAATAAGAGTGTCCTGCTGAAAAATTAACCCTGTCTTTCACAAGTGTAGGTTGTAATTCGATAAACAATTCAGTATCAAAGAATTATTAATCCCAAAATGAATATTCCTATTTGCCTATAACCACAAAGAATTTGGTAGAACAGATGGTAAAGTACTAAAGAAAAAAGAGAAACATGAAAAATGCAGGACTTTCATACCATCAGTATTGAAAAGAAGCTATTATTTACATTTTAAAAGTATTTAAATACAGCAGGGTCTAGAGACAGAGTTCAGTCCTGACCCAGCTATGGAAAACTGGAAAGTAAATAAAAAACCCCAGGTCCTGGCACAGGCAGCATGGATAAACCAGTTTGTGCTATTTGGAATCCTTTTCTGACCATCAGGTTGAAATGATATTTAATTCCTGATGCTGGCAACAGAGCAAGTGCTGCTCTGGAAGCTGTGAGAGTAGCTCAGTGCCACAGAGAGGGTGTTTTCTACCAGGAGACTTTCTCTCTTTGTCCTCCCCTGACACAGAAGTTCCTGATGGGGCTGTAAAGACTGAGTAGGACTGAGCCAGGAGAGAGCTGGAATGGAAGAGATTCCTCCCCACCCCTGAGTCATATTCTTGGTGATTTTGGGTAGAGAAGGCAGTTCCAATCAAACTGTTTTCAAATCTTGAGCTCTTTTTCAGAAACAGGAGATAAAAGAAAGTAACTAAACAACTCCCAAATTTGCTGCTTCGGTGTGATGTCATAATCCAGAATATTTGTATCATTTCCCTGCTGATGCTACAATCCACCTCTGCCTGTGGTGACCTGCAAATTCTTTTCAAGAATTCCTCTATTTTTCTTCTTTTTCTTCCTGATGGCCTGTTATTTTTCTCTTCCCCTCTTCCGCAAGTGGAATGCAGCAAGTTTATCAAAGACACTCCTGTGTTTTGGCTCATTTCACAACACCAGCTTCTGCTTTACAAAATGAAAGTGGCTTTTGGCTCACCTTGATTTTTGCGACCTGGTTTTTTTCACAGTTGTTTTTTTTTTCCTTCCTTTTTAAGGGAATGACACATCATTTGGATCCTTACTAGCTCCTTCCTGTGAATTCCAGAATATTTCATTCTCTGGGGAAAGAAGTAAAGTACTTTACTTTGATTATACATAAATCAGTAAGATTCCAAACACCTACATAACTATATTCATAATCTGTATATTGAACTACTACTGACAGAAGCAATGGGCTAACATTTTTCTTTATAGAACACTGTGAACATCAGGTTTATTAACAAGTACAGTGTTTTGAAAGTGRAATTTGGAGATGACCCTTATTAATGAATTTCAGCTGCAATCAATAACTAGCACTGCCAARCTTTGAAATCCAGCTTGCACTAGCACAGCATGACCGTGAAGCCACTGCTGTGTCTGCAGAATGACAGCAAACACACCAAAAGAAAGCACTACTTACAGAGATGCTGTCCAGGGGCAGAGAGGGGAACCTGAAAGCAGAAATCTTCCCCGTGTGCTGATGTGCTGATGGGCTTCCTCTCTTCTCCTTTAGGTTGACAGGACAGGGATGTAATCTCAAACTGTTGCTGATTTAAGCTGCCTGATCTGGTTTCTTTTTACTGTGCCTGGCTGTCTKGAAACCATGTGTCCATATCCTGTGTTGCATTCGTTCAACATTAGCACAGGAYGTGAGAGAGCTCTGGCTTATGCAAACGAGCCTCTCCAAGCAGTTACAGGAGGAACCCAGTGTTAAGCAGGTCTGTCCTGGAGACTGAACACTGAGCTGGTCTTCAGTGAACAAAACACTGAGCAACAACATGACCTGGTGATGTATCATAAAAAGGCCTGAGAGAATAAACTGAAATTTTAATACAATTTATGCCCCACTTTACTTCCAACGTGTATATGAAAGTCTTCCGGGTCTTCTGCATTAAAGGACACGTGAGTAACTTCAAGGCAGCTCTGGTTTTCACTCTGGAAAATGCTGATGCTCATTTTCAACAACAGTGTCAAAAGCCTGAAAAATAACGATGGATTCAAAATGCCATTTGTTAGAACAAAACTCTTTACACATGGAGATGTTYTGTACCTGAGAACTCAGAGAAAGAAAATTTAAAATCCATTCAGCAGCCAAATAGCACAAAAATTACATGTGTTCTCTGTCACGAGTTATTCATTGTATTCACACTCTTAGATTGCCGGCYTCAGTATTTCCACAGAAAATTAACATGAGAAAAAGTGGTAAAGTAAGAAAGAAATGACACAAAGCAAGGCAAGACGCAGAGGAAACAGGAATTAATTGAGGAGAAAAGACTACCAGATTCTGGCAATTTGCTAGGTGAAGGTACAGGGGTTAAGATGCATTTTCTTTTCCAAGCAGGCAGGCACTGCACCTGCACAAGCCAGGTAAGTGGGCAGCAAGCAGAAAACAGAAAGTCTAGAACCTAAAAAAGTGGATGCCTATACGAATCTCAAAATAAAAAAAAAGAAAGCAACACCTGGATACTCTGCTGGATACTTAGTTCCCTGCTTCTACACAAAATATCACAATTTTAATCAAACAAAACAAACAGCATAAAGAACGTTTAGCCAGCAGTGTTTCCAAAGTGACTGGAAACACCTGGAAGCCTTTGATAACTAGGAACTATATGACTAGGTAAAAATAAAAAGCCAAAGCTACTTAGACATCCCCCTTAATACGAGGGAATCTGTTGGATATCCTACCACACATTCCATGTTTATAGGATTAGTCTAGTGAATGCTTACAGAAACCTTGTACATTTGGGCATTAAAAAAAAAAGGAACAGTCAGAGGTGGTTCTTCAAGTGGATCAAACATCTGATAAAAAATACTACCAGCTACCTTTTTATGCACCTGTGAGCATCACCAGTCCTCCCTCATGAAATATTTCAATATTAAACAGTCCTGGTTTTAGAAAGGAGCTGGGTGATAGAGAATTCTATGAGCTGAATACCTTGTTATGGCTCAGAGTTGYCATGAGAAATAACTGCAGTTTGGTTTTAAGTTCCTGGAACTCAAATTCTGTCTATGGCAGTGCTGAAGAATTATGAAAAAACGTAGATTGAAAGGTATGGCTGGAAGCAACCAAATTTAACTTTGTGCTTCAAGCAAGGCTAACCTCAAAACTACATCAGGTCACTCAGGACATCATCCAGCCACATTCCAAAAGTCTCAAAGGATGGAGTCCTCACACCCTCTCCAGGTGCAGCCTCTGATTTGTACAACTCTTGCTGGTTGTAAAAARTAAGTTTTTACTTTACACCCAGGTGGGGTTTTTCTTGTTGCTGCTTGTGTCCCTTGCCTTTTTTCCTTTTTCAGTTTATCCACCTTCAAGAAGAGTGTAGCTCTGTGCTCTCTCTGTCTCCTCAGGGGAAGACTGCTATTAGATGCTYCCTCCCCATCCTCCTCCCTCTCCTTAGGCTGACCAAGCCCAGTTGCCCTGGTTTCATTCTGCTTACAGGGATGCAAGCATCCAAAGAATCACAAAGGTTTGTGATGTTAACATTGCCAGGACAGAAACAGTAAATGTCCAGTGCAGATCCTTTGAACACACTGATCAGCAGATGAAACGTTGGCTCAGAGCTCTGCATTGCCCCAAACAGGTACCACAGCTTGTCCTGATCACTGGCTGTCACTAAGCTCCAAAATAGCTACCCTAATCAGAATTTTCTCCTTGAGATCCTTGCTGAACACTCACATTTGTCAGCTTAGACAGCATTTGGCTGTCCTGAAAAATTTGCTCAGGTTCCTGAACATATGCCATGTCCAGATGGTGACTCCAGGAGTGCTTGCTCTGCTGTTCAGGTAGGTGTCCACTGAAACAATGCTAGTCCTTGTGGTGAAATCACAGGGAAAAAAGCTGTCCACTTCCTCTCCTCTGTGGCTGACAGAACCTTCCCAAAGGTGGYTTAGACCCTTTTCCTCCAGAGCCTCAGCAGAAGCTCCTGCACTGGATTRGCACTGAAGGTGACTGATGAGATCTCATCCCCTGTATCAGTGCTGGCAGTGTCTTGCAGATTCTGGCACTATTTTTGGTTGGCTTTTTTTTTTCAGAAGCTTTGAACAGGAAGGTTTACAAAGAAGCCTCTGCAGGAACCCACTGGGATCTGTGGAGGACATACTCAGTTGCAACAATTATAAAATTTACTTGCTGTTAGCAAAACTCAGCATTTCTTGCCAATACCTAAAAAGCTTCCACAGTGGTCATCCTACATTTACAGAGAGATCTTGGTACAGGTGTGGAGGAGAGGCACTGAAAGATGAACCCTGTGATCTGCACAATGATGTGAAGTTGAGCTGCACTGGAGCTGGTGCAGAAATAACTCCTCAGCCATGGTTGTTTCCGAAGGGACTGAAGTGGCTGCCCTGGGCACACTCCMACCTACAATGCTACATGACAACAGATGACAGGGAGGGTCTTAGAGGCCAGCTCTGGGCATGAAAAGGACAAAACTTAGTGATCCCTGGCAGAGTATGGATACCTCAGCTCTCTACCTCACTTTGGTATTAAAAAGTTTCTCTAATCTACCTGCAGGGGGTTGGCAGACACCACAGATTTAGTAGTACAGTGTTGGCTACATGCATAACAGCAATGTTTTTTCACTTTTGAAACACCAGGAGGAAGATTTGCCTGGGACTATTATTGATACAATTTGTAATGTTAAACTGGAGATTAAAATTTACTTTGTGTACTTATCCTGGATGAAAAAATGTTTGRGTTGCCAGAGGTGTGTAAGAGCTGTTATGTGTGAAGTGGATATTTAAACTGACAGAACAAACTTTCAGTCATTCAGGATTCCCTTTCAACTTGTTTTTGAAGTCACATACATCTATAATTATTATCTCCATTTAAAGGCTAGGAAATACTTGGTTTGGCCCATTAATAATGGATTTCATGCATCACCTCTGTGCTTGAGCCAAGTTAGGTGCCAAGGCAGAGAGAGATCCCAGCACGACCAAGCCTGTTCACCCTCTTTCAGGCTTTGCTGCCTGAACAACTTGTCAGCATCATGAGTCYTGAGATTGGCAGTTCAAAGCCTCCTTGGCTGTTTCTACAGCACATTTCAAGTAAAAAATGCCCAAAACTTGAAGAAAGTAGAGGAAAGTCTGGTGTCCCTTCTGMTAAAACCAGTGGCTGGGACACTTAGACTGCACTGACATGTGAGGGTGACCAAAAGCTGTGTACGAGCAGCCAAGAGGGGYCCYCTGGCTGGGGAGCAGCCACACCCCWGGTTCTCCTGAAGRACAGGGACTCCATACACRTCTTCACCTCCCTCCACGTTAGGCACCAAAGCTTAACAAGCCTGGGACCAGCTAAAGGTCAAGAGCTGCTGTTGAGGAACACCTTCAGGAAAAACACGAGCTAAATCTTCACCACTGTGACCATGACAGCTGCTGCTCATAWGTGGTTCTGTAGATGATTTATCTCTAAATGTAAAAACCACGCTCCCCCTCTTTTTCAGTTGCATCTTGTTAGCCACAACACTTCTCTGAATTGCCCTGGTTCCTCCAAATCCCAGTGTTCTGCTTCACRCTTCCAGCTGCTCCCATTGACATTATCACCAGAAAACAAATGAATTCTGTATTGCATGATCCCAGTTAATAAGAGATGCTCCAGAAATTCAACTTCCTACCTGGTTTTGCCCATCCTCATAAGATTATCTAAATTGATCTTCCACAGCTTGCTTATGAGAATGCCAGAGAAGGCAGTACAATTATGAAGATAAATCAGCAATCATAAATTRGAAGTACAGTATTACTTGGCTACAGAAACTGAGTGCGTGAGTGGAACTGTAACTAATATYCAGGGGGAAGGAAGCTTTACATTCACTTTGAAAGCCTGTGCAGGGATCATTCTTCAGAGCAGAAGAAAACAGAAGGGTTGGTGCATGTGCCCCTATTACCAGGAGCTCAGGAGGACAAYCCACAGCATCACAGGTATTATGATTACATGAATAATTTTAAGGGACATGGCAGTGGCCATGCTGTCCACAAGGGCAAAATCAGTATAATAATGACAATGCAAAATGATAATGTGTACATAAATCCCAACTATCCCCTAGCTGGGGTGACAAGAGTTGCCAATAACCCCAGTGGATCATCATGAGGCATCTTTACAAGGTAGAAGCTTTTATCAACAGGATACACCAYATGCTCTATGTACGAATCAGAGGCGGATATTTGCACAGAAAGACCTGCTCAAATAATTCTTATTCATCCTGACTGGATGAAATTTCATGTGAGACGTTTCACTTTTATCCATGTAATTTGTACTGCTAGCACAGACTGCAAAGCAGCTTTCCTGTGGGGTGACAGCTRRTTCCAAACACAGACGGGCTGAACCTCTGCTGGTGCCACTACACGGAGTAATRCAGACCCACAAAAGCAAAGCTTCACATCAGACTGTAATAATTGCAATAAAACTACATGGATAAAAGGTCAGCCAAATATTCAAAGGATCTATGGCACCAGTTGCAGCATTCTGCTCTGCTGACAGATTTACCTTCACAATTGTGAGTCTAAGAGAGCTCCAAGACAGATTGCTCCAATTTTCCCCTCAACTAATACACATTCTTGTCAGGAATGGARCATTTTACACTGTGATATTTTGTAGGTTGATGTAAAGATACCATTGTTACTTCAATCTTCTTTCARGATTCTTATAATCATTGGACAGATACTGAATGGCCAAACCAGTTCTTCTTTTGCATGTGAATAAATGAGAGCTTTGCCAGTGATTTATTAGCTTTTTTAGGGCTTTTTTATTCTTTCCCTGAGGCTTCTTCAGTTCCAGATTGATCAACCCCATTGCCCCAGAATATATATTTTAAGGACAAGCAAGACCATGTTTGAAGTAATACTTCCTATTAAACAGATTATTTTGTCCCCACTAACACCTTATTTTCAATGCAAACGGATAGTGAACTGAGTAGGAAACCTCTGACCAAGAAGAAACTCTTTAAGCCCTGCTAAGRGCATTTAAAGTAAAACACCTCAGAGGTGAGAACATGAAGGTAGAGAGTGCTCCTGTGACAAGGAATARTGGAACAGAAGGAAACCCCTCCCTAAAGAGGCCTGGATCACTCAGTGATGAGGCAGGACATCTTCACATTTGTACATTAAAGCTAAATTCCCCTTCTACCATCAGCACTTTCCCCATATGGAAGGGACAAATACAACCCCACCACTCTTAACATCCTCAATGGTGACTTTAAAAGAGCCTTTGCCAGCCCAGTCTATGCAGCATCATTATCTGAAAGCAAATACACAGGTGAGATTCTCTGAAAATGAAATCTCAATTCTTCTATCAATTCTCACACAAAGTGCACACCAGCCCCTCAAATACCAATTCATGCATTTTGAGGACACCACTCAGGACAGTCACTCAGCACACCAGAAAAACACATCATGTTTTTGAAAGAGCCACATGGATAAGATCAGCATAAAAATTATAAGATCAGCATAAAAATTAGCTTTTTTACAAAGAGAGACCCTCTACTCATTGTATGCATTGCTCTCAAACACAATCCTAAAAACTGAATCCAAAAAAATAGTCAAAGAAGTGATCACCTATGGTAGAACCTCCTACCCAGTGGAAAATTTTCTGCAGAGCCATCCCTGCCAGTCTTTAAGCTGGCGCCCAACCTTGCTGAGCTTATCTCAGAAGGAAGCCTTCCGTGCAGAAAATGAGAATAGAAAAAACAAGAACAGCTTGTCAAAACYTTCCCTTCCACCTTCTACCCCAGACAGCAGCACTCCCAGGTCCCATACCTGGGGGTTCCTGGGAAGTCATTTCCAATCCCATCCAAAASCTGTGCCTCCCATAGCTGAGCTACTAGCTAGCTATGTAGCTAGCTAGTAGCTCAGCTCAAGCTCTCAAGTAACTCCTGAGAGCAGAGCAAACTGCTCCAGAGCACTGAGCCACACAAACACCCCTAGCTGCTGCAGTGTTCACGAGGTAAGCACCCAGCCTCTGGCTCTGTCACTGCTGAGCCTGGAGGGAGCCCCTACAGCCACAAACCCAGGAATAAAAATTCTAAACATTTCAAGATAGCAAAACACTGCTTCTCTGTCACACTCTAACCTTCCACAGTCTCCACACTCGCCCCCTCACCACCTCTCTCTCAGCCTACACCTCCTCAAGTCATTTAAACACRCCAGGAAATGTTACTCCTCTTTGCCTACAAAGACAGATATCATATCATTTCTGCTTTCCTACAAATAAGCACTCCTTCACTGAACCTGGCAGCTCCATTTCCTGACAAAGACAATCTGATACCCCCTCACAACTCTGAGGTATTTTCCCCATTTGCAATCCAGGCTGAAGGCAAGCTGTCACCTTTAGGCCAGGCCTGAAGGTGGCTTGTGTGCCTGAAAGCTTTTCCTCTTTTCTGCTCCGTCTCATGAAAGAYATCACCTCTGCATGTGTCCTTAGGYATCATGATCACAACAATCTGCTATGTTTTTATACAGTTTAAAAATCAAGACATATTTACAGTTCAAATACAACTTTAATCCTTATCAAAATATCGTAACATTATTTTGATATTTTGATATAACATTATTTTGAATCCCTAAAGGCTTAAAGACACATCATTCTTCCCAGACCATTATGACTGTGGAAATTGGAGAGATATTTTGTGAGGCCACTGTGAAATTCTGATTATCAGCTTAAACTTTATACAAGGCATCACTATCATCAATCAAAGGTTTGAAAATAGAACAGAAAGAGCTCATTGCCTTTAGAGAGTAAATAAAGACAGAAAGATGCAGAAACTCTTCAACCTTAATAAGATAAAAACAGTTGTCCCAACGATCAACCTCCCTTAACTAATCAGCCAGCCCCAACTTCTGACAGAAGGAGGAATCCCAGAGTGTGAGAAAACAAATATGGTTCAAAACAACTTGACATTCAAATTACTTTACTCTCAACTTTCTACTCACCATTTACAACTAATTCTAAATGCTTTTGGTAAGTATTACATTTGATGCAATTTCAACACTCTTTTGTTCATCTTTGTCCTCCTAGAGTGTGTTTTTTGTAGCAATTAAAGCCAGAATCTTAAAGCCAGCAGACACACTCTTCTGTTCACTTCTAAAATTCACACCATGCACAGCAACAAACAAACTATTCTTTTCCCATGTGAGATGGAACACATGTTTAGAAAGCATCCAAACCATTGGGAAGTTAAAGCTCCACCAAGCAAATACGTTCTAGTTGAAAGCCTGTCACTGTGTCTGCATCCAACTTTTCCTTGCTGGCAAAGATGACCTGCACTCTTACCATCATGGTTAGAATTTCCCAGGGTCCATGGCTCATCTGAGTCAAAGTGAGTGTCTCCTCCAATTCCCGGTCCAGGAAAGTAAGCGTGAGCCAGGAATCCACCTTCTCCATCAAACGGAGAACTGTCTCCATGGAAACCAGAAGCAAAAAATATCATAATATCTGCCTCCTTTCTGTCATTTTTTATTTCATGGTAAGGGACCTCTTCAAAGGTAAGTGGTGTCACTCTCTGCCAAACATCAAAGGCCTGACGAATGGCTCTCCTCGTATCAATCTCGCCGACTTTGGGGGTGTAGTTGTGCACACTGTGGGAATGAGAAAGAAGGGATGTTTCACTTTGCAGAATACATTTGAGACTTATCAATATACAGCCACACAATTCCAACTTCCAAAGGGTCTATTTTTTGCAGACACTACTCTGTGCGTGCAAAGTTTTGCTGTTACAAAGAAAGTTACCAATAAAACTACTACCCGATCTGAAGGCTACATTTACCAACAAGAATCTTCAGAATGCTTTGGTTGATTATGGATCACCTCCTAAAAACCTAACAGCCTTTCAAATCTGAGTGTAGGCAGCTGAGTAACTTAGCTCAAAAATGTAAATTACTTCAGACTTTGTCTGAAGCTATCATGATAARATGGAGTCTACTATTACATGAAAAAAAAACCTGACCACTACAATTCATTTTCGAGAAACAAATCTTTAGTAAACTACACAACCTTACCTATATGACCTACTTCATTCTCAGGACTACTTAAAATATTTCAGAGCTTATAAAGGCTGATGGACCTTTATAAGCTCTCCTGTGGGGTGACAGCTGGTTCCAAACACAGAYGGGCTGAACCTCTGCTGGTGCCACTACATGGAGTAATGCAGACCCACAAAAGCAAAGCTTCACATCAGACTGTAATAATTGTAATAAAACTGTCATGGACAGGCTGCCAGTTTTGTGCAGTCCAGTCCATGACAGGTAAAGATACGGAGTTTGGGAAGGGTAAGAGGAGGCTGACTGCACATAAACTTCCCAGATTTCTAAACTTTATCTTAAAAATGCTGTTCATGAGGTGTTTTGTCCATGTGCATATAATAGATTCACGATATATTAAACTTGACTTCGGGAATATGAAATATCTATGACATGGGAACAATTTTCAGTCTTTAATGAAGATGGCTCAATTTAATATAAAGACACTGTAACACATTCAGTGGTGAATCAAGACACCCATGCACACTTAAATGCACACTATGAATACTGAAATTGGAAAGCTAAACAACTACTGGTTAGACAAAGGCAGCAGTGCAGCCAATCTGCTTCTCTTGCTTATGTRTATGTTTAAGAAGCCTTTTGTTTATATGGTTCCATACCACTTTTCTTTAAGGTCCAGACAAGGTTAGAAGCAGAATCTGACTCTCAGACCTTTGCATACAGGTGTCCCTTTATAATCTGAGTTAAAGTAATGATTATTGGCAGAAGCTTTGAACTAGTCCCCAGAATAAGTCCCTTCTCCCAGTCTCCGCAGTCCCTTATGGTTGCTTGAAGAATCCTCTTCCTTTCTCAGAATTCCTGGCAGAAGCAACAGAGTGCCCCAGCCCCTGATTCTCTTTCCCTTCACACCATCATGTCCTTTCCTACACATTCTGGCACCTTCCTCWTGCTGGTCACTCACATTTCTACCCCTTCACTGCAGACTTACTTTCTGTCTTAGTCCTACCCAACCTTCTCCTTAATGACTATATCCCCAGTTTTTACTCCTTTGCAATCCCCTTTAGCCCTCCAAGAAAATTAAAAGGCTGTAATTTCAACTGGAGAGTGGGTTAATTTTATTTTTAAGTGACATTTTTATTGCCAGAAACCTCCACTGGCCATCTTTCAGCAATTGCCTATCAAAAGCTCACAGCCTGACTGACTTAAAACACATCTCTGGGTGACAATTGTCCCTCCATAACACCTGTAGCTCACTCCAGTTGGCCTAACCTCAGCTGGCCTGAGCCTGGACAAAAGCAAGAGCTCTACTACAGGAGCAAAAGTAAAACCTCTGCAAAAACAAATGCTGCAGATTAGTAGAAGGACAAAGATTCTCATCCCCAAAAAGTAATAAACTGCCTTAATAGTTTGTTAAAGGTGACACATTACCTAAAGGCTAGAGCCTTAGATTTCTAATGGAAGGAAAAAGAGCCTTTTAMAAAGATTTTCCTGCCCAAATTACACAACTGGTGGCTGGGATTTAGGTGCCTTTGCTGATCAGTTATTTACTAATTGATAACAGACTCTTATGTTACTCCACTGCTCTGAAAGAAATCCCTTCCACACATTCTGAGAATGAAAGCCTGGACTAGACATTACAYGGAGGATCCAGTTTCAATTTAAAAGCACTTACAGGTTCTGCATGCCAAACAAGTACAGACCATTTTGAACCCATCTGAAAGGGGGAGGGAGGGGGCTGTACCTGTAGGTTATGTGCTTCTGTCTCCACTTCTGCCCAGTGAGTGCATAGCGCTTTTTCCTCCGGCTGTGACGTAGATGGGGATGATCTGGAACGCCACATCGAGGCTTCTTCATCCACCTGCAAGGAAAGGGAAAAAACAAAAGCAAGCTACACAATGAGTTTGGRAAAGAGATTCCAAAGAACCTAGGGGGTGACTGGAAGACCTCTGAGGCATGGCCAGTGCTGACCCCAAGGAGGACTCAGTCCTCCCTTTGTCAGATTTACTATCTTTGCACAGGCCTGTGMACCTCTGCTGCCAATCTGCACATCTCAGCTCATCAAAACCACTTCATTTTTCGTTTTGGAAATGCAGATACCACATCAGGCAGCCCCTATGCTTGACAAGAGTTTAATKATGATAATGCCAMAAGAGACCCAAATCAAAACTGCAGATGGGTGTGCCCTGGGATCAAACTCACCCRTCACCTACRGGCTCCACTTGTCCATTTGATAAARTGCTCCTGTGTCACTGAAAAAAAKTCCAGTTCACACCTCACTAGGTAAAACTGAACAAGTGCAAACACAGCYCTCCCAGATAATTTCTAAGGCTTTCACCTGGAATGACCAGAACAGATCCCCCCAGTCTCTGGGTAACACACACCAAATTCCATGAGGTTCCCCCCATAATCCCTGACTCTTTATGTCACTCATGGTGTAGGAGACTCTAGTCTCTATGGCCAGGCCAACTGGAAGAGCAAAGGATGCTGTCTCTCACACAGAAATCCAAGTAATATTATCAGAGAAGTCCAGTCTCTGTCCCTACCTCCTTTACCTCCAGCCTTGTCAGATCTTTTGCTTCTTTCTTGCAGCAGCTTAGGGGTGGTCAAACACTGGCACAGGCTACCCAGAGAAGTGGCAGAATCTCCATCCTCGGTGATACTCAAAACCCAACTGGAAATAGTCCTGGGAATGGTCCTCTAGATATCCCTGTTTTAGCAAAGGGSTGGAGTAGATGATCTCAAGAAGTTCCTTCCAACCTCAATGATTGGATTCACAGAGAATCAAGGAGAAATAAGACTGTTACTCAAAATACACTTGCTCATGCGGGCACACTCCAGAGAAGTCAGAAGTGCCTTGTGGAGGAATGAATCTACCCATCACTGCCTGTGGCAGTGGGGAAGAAGGAGACAAGGACAGAGACTGGTATCGTCTTCACAGGTCCCTGGTGGAGAATCCTCTGAGATTCTGCAGTGCAGCCCAGGACAGGAGAGCAGAGCCCACAGTAACACAAGCTATCTCTGACCACCAGCTCCCCAAGCAGATTGGCACTGCCTCAGCCACTGGAATCCTTCAGGCGTTTCATGCACTTGATCCACTGACTCTAATGGCAGAGGCAASTGTCCACGGTGACACAAAGCTCTTCAGAACACTTTGCAGGACATGCCACTGCCTCGTTACACATGAGAAAAGCAGTGCAGCCAGACCTGCCCCATTTCTCACACAGGACACCACATTCTCTCCCCCCGCTTCAGTAAGGTTTCTTCCACATCCTTGGCCACCCAGGGGACAACTTTTGGYCTCCAAATGCAGACACTCCCCCATCAACTGCAGCCAGCCAATGGCAAGTAGTCCATGCTTGTGCCTAAACAATGTACATCTTACTYACCAAAAAATATTAGCCCCAGACCTTTGGGAAGGGAGGGTGTCCCATCACCAGTAGATGACTTACAGGACTTCTTTTCTCAGACACCTTTTAAATTAAAACCAGACAGACAGACACTGTGCCTCAGCAGAACATTCTTTCACAGCACACACACCTGCTCCCAATTCAGGCAGCCTGCAGCCCTTCCCTGATTCCACTTGCTATATGKAACTGGTTGCTTATAAATTTCAGCGCAGTCATCTGTCATCGTCTCCCCACCAAGAACAGAGCAAATGAGAGTTGTTATACATGTTGCACTGTACCTGACAAGAACCCAAGCTGTGTATATAAAGCCAGCACAGATCTTCCCCACTTACATCACCTCACATTTATCAGCACTGTACATCTTTCAGAAATCCAGGCAACCTGTGGAAATCGGATCTGTCTTGCCCACACAACTGCTGCCACCTTCAAAGAAAAGCATTACATCTTAGATTTGCTTTTAGAAATATTAAATCAACCTCAACACACTGTGTTTTTCCACGTGTCCTTCATTTGTGCTCTTTTGCATTGCTTCTAGCACTTTCCTAGAGAGAYCTCATGCTTGCTGTGACCTGTATTCTCCCCGATATTTCCTGAGTTYTCAGGGTTTTTTAAAAATTCCACTCATATGATATGATACAGTGTTTTTAGCATARCCTTACATAAGCCATAGTGTGAATTAGGCTTCACCTCTTGAGCTTCATGGGAACTCCAGTACTCTGAACATCACCATCATCAGGCCTTGATTATAGTCAGAAAATAACCCTGTTTARTCCTCACTAGATCTAGTATCATCCTATCTAGAAGACAAAAGTTAACAGAGCAGTATTCTCAAACCAGCCTGCATGTGCAGAGAAGTCACCAAGACACCAAGGCTGTCCAGGGCAGTGCTGACACACCAGCGGGACCTCACACCTCAGCTCATCTGTTTCCTGTAGGAACACCTTGCCAAGTTCACAATGCCTGTCCTATGCCCAGCTGGCCACAAAGAATTCAGCCCCACACAGCTCAGCCCCGTTACCAAAGCCAGAACTGCACAGAAACCCCACAAAAAGTGAATTCCGTCCAACAAACAAATTCCCTGCTACTATGCCAGCTCCAGGTACAGGCACAGGGCATGGGGCTGCCCCAGAGGAAGCTGCAATACTGACACCAGGGGCTTCAAAGACTTCATGAGCCAAAGCTTCTGAGGTAGAGCTGCTGAGAGACTTATGCTGCCCATAGCCCCTAACTCCTCTTTCAATCCCATTTCAGCCAGGCCTGTCTGAAACCACATACACCACCACAGTTTGTTCCAGAGCTCAGCTACTGCCTGTCTGAAGCCAAGTAACAGAGCCCAGCTACCAGGCTGGACCTCACCAGAACCTGAGCTGTCGACAGTTTGAGCTAATGTCAAGCTGAGTGTTTATCTGTATTGGTTCCCTGATTCAACTTTTACTTCCCAGATATATGGGCCCTGGCCTAACCRCATGGGCCAGGGTACAAATGCAGCCATCTTTGCTTGCCTCAGCAGGGCAGGTCTGTGGCAAAACATCCACCAAGGTGTAGCTTGCTGCTGGTGATCATCTGTAGCTGAGCTTTATGACAGTCATTCTCTGCTGAGCAGTTTGGATAACCCTCTCCGTGTTCCAGGGGAAATCATCACATCAGAAACCACAAAACATGATTACTTGAAGCAAGATACTTATGGTTGCTTCCCCTCCTCCTTACTTTTTAAATGGGAACACCAGTAACACTGGATCATCAAAATTTATACTTGGCACTCTTGAGGCATAGACTATTGCATTCCTCCAGCTGCTTGGCATCATAAAACAGGCAATTTCCAAAAGCAGTGACATCTAGTTCTYGTCCAGACACAGCTGCTTTCCCCAGCTCAGGCTTCAAGCCCTCCACAGGACTCTCCTAAACAGAGGAAGCTGTCATTCTCAATACCCTATTCTTGAGCTGGCAGCAGTGGTATCTTTAAAAAGCTGTGGTGCACCCCAAGGTGAGAGACCTGCACAACAGACTCAAGACAAAGCACAAGAAACTTCCAACATAAGTAAGATAATTTCTTGGCTCCTTTCAAGGCCATGTGATTGATCCGGACAAAGACAAATCACCGCTTTTGTTCAGCACTAGTGTGCCTTCCCTCCAGCATGCTTCAGGACTATATCCTTGCCCAGCTGCTCAGCAAAACCACAGTTCAGCCCACCAGCTGCAAGCAGACACAAAATTTGCTGAGGCACCATCAGTTGCAGGGTTTTATGTATTCTCCCTGCTCTCCCTACATATCCTCAAGACAGACCCTCAGCTGAACACACCCMCACCCAACCTTCCTTCTGGATACCAAAAAGCATCACCAGTGGAGGTGTTTCTTCCCATCTCCCACTAGCAGCACCTACATGGTGGCTTCCACAGGCCGGAGGTACAGACAATCTTGGAGCAAAAAACAAGCTTGGATTTGGGGACATATGAGAAAGGAGATGAAAAACTTAAGGTTTCCRTAACAAGTGTAAATAGAATATACGGAATATGCAGAATTTGTTGCCTAACAAAGAAACCACAGAAAATAAAAACTTTGCATAACTTTTATGCTTAAAGTCACTTTAAAGAGACAGAGCTTATGACACTGATGGAAGTGACAGAAAAATTCATAATTGCAATCTCAAAACTCATAACACAGACTGAAACAACAACTTAGTAAATGCTTGAGTAATTCAGAGCCCTTGAAGGCAGCCTGCCTTGCCAGCTCTTTTGCTTCTGCTCAGCTTCCACAACSAGGTCTGAGGAAGTGACAGCCCAGTACAGCCCAGGCAGATGCCCCTCCAGCTCCAAGGACAGGCTCACTGCTGACAGCAATCTGGACCGCTTTTTCCATTCATGCAACTTCCAGGCAAATTCCACCCTGCCATACAACATATGGACCCACTGACTCCGGACAGATGGAGGCAGAACAACCCAACACGACTCCAAAGCACCAGTGTTCGGTTGCAGCTGAGGTCTCAAGATTTTGGAGATTTGAGTTTCAGATAAGGGAACCATCCAGGCTTTTCACTCATCACCCTTTGTGTGTTCACGCACTGATCAACCCCTGCCCATAAATACAAACTCACTAAAATGTGGGCAATACCTTCCTTTCCTTCGGAAAAACTTACTTACTAGAGACCCTCACGTGCAGTTTCCTCCCTTCCCCAGTCAGCGACAAGGCAGCAGAACAGCTCCTTAATTTTCCAAACTAGCAGCCCAGTACCACAGCCCTTTTTTTCCCCATCCCCTTCCAACTCATCAGCATCCCAAATTCAAACTTCTACACACCAACTGCGCACACAGAGCTTGCTCAATGGCTCTGCTTCAGCATTTACCTACAAACTGTGTTTTTAAAGGCAAAGAGATCTCAGATGGAAAATCTCCACCTTTAAAAAGCATTTTGTTTTCAATTCATTTGAAAAACAAACAGGATTTTCTCTATCCCTCGATGGAGAACAAGGGGCTTTTCTTGARAGCTAAAGAAGGGAATGTTACATTCACTGGAGAGGCAGTCCCAGCCCAGGACCATCCCCTCCTGTCCACATCACTAATTTCCTCCCTTTCTCCCTTTTCTTGCAGTCTGGAAAGCACACAGCCAATCCCCTTTGTTCTTTACATTATTTGGCTACTTTGTGGCCCTTTCTTTCGTGCTACTGTGTCCCTTTTGCCAGCAGACTGCCCTAAGAGGAGAGATGAAGAGCCAGGCAGAGCACGCTCTGAAAGAGTCTGCTCATGTAGCAAGGGCAAGGGAAAACTATAGGCAGAGCCTAAAGTTCCACTGGCTTTCTCTTTTTGCTCACCATGAAATGCTTTTTTTCTGCCAGAAAGCTTTAGAAAGACCTTTGCATTCTGCTTTAGTCAGCAGATGCTCCCCAGACCAACAGCAGATGGATCCAGCCACTACATCCCAGGCAACTGGACAAAGAGCCACTTCCACACCACCCTTTGCAGCCCAAACTGAAGGAAAGACTAAAGAAAAAAGTCCCTTCAGCCCTGGCGATTTACACCAATGCTTGTGTGCTATCAAAACTCTGATCACAARCAACGCCACATGGTCAACACACAGCAGAGAACATCTAATGTCCAACAAATGGCAACGATGGGCAGCTGAGTAGCCCTGACTATTGTCATCAGACTACAMCTCACTTCAGTTCAAACTGTGGATCTCCACAGACAGCATCTATGGAGATACACAAATCAAATCAATTAAGAAATAGATTAGAAGCCATTTCTAGAGCCAGAATTTTAACCTAAATTCAGAGATAGAAATAAATTAAACCCTTCATGTCCTCCACTTTCAGAAGCTCACAGGATTCACGCTTTGATCGT
This sequence comes from Malurus melanocephalus, assembly GCF_030028575.1. Classification (NCBI taxonomy): domain Eukaryota; kingdom Metazoa; phylum Chordata; class Aves; order Passeriformes; family Maluridae; genus Malurus; species Malurus melanocephalus. The sequence goes on from NW_026624042.1 coordinate 160,761, forward strand.
GCACCAGCAATGAGGATCTGTGTTCAAAGAACACCAGTAACAACAGCTTCTCCTCACACTCACAAATGACACTGTCAGCAAAAAGAAAAGTGGAATTGTCCACATATTTTTGTTAGAGACACTTTTTCATAATCAAGACTTCTCTGTACAGGTAGTCAGACAAATCTATCCCTTTTGAGGACTTCTTGCACTTGGAATAATTACCCAGGAGATATGACAATGCGTTAAGAAAGAGAAAGAAAAAAGTAGCCTATATGACTCTTACTCAATAGTTGTCTGGTCCAAAACTCCTGTTACTGGGATTCCATAAAACTGTTGCATAGTGGCAACTGCAGACTGCACAGCTTTTCCCGACTGCAAGGCAGACATTTGGCTGTCAGATGGAAGTAAGTAGCCATAAGTTTTTAACCAGCCCTGAAAAAGAAACAGATGGTAAGATGCCACATTAAGTTTTCAATATAACAGTTAAGAACATTTCCTCAAAAGAAAAAGTGACAAACTAGCCCAAAAATTTAGCCAGCTCTTTTTTTGATTAGGTTTGGTAATATCAGCTGACTCCTAGGAAGGGCTGAAGACTCTGCATATCACCTGTCCTGACAGGACAAGGCAACCTGCCAGTTAAAAATGAACATCATCCCTACTGAGCAACTGGGGCAGACTTACATCTTTGGAGCACCAGAAATGACCAAGAATCTTTGTTCTTGTTCCAGGGACTTCTTGTTCACCCTGTCACCTTGCCATAATGAGACTCCTCCATCTCCACAGCAGCAAGCTCCCAAGAGCCCACTACTGACCACCCACTGCTTGTGTCTCTGGACCATCATTCCAACAAAACAGCTTAACAGCTTGAACCCTGAGAAATCCCTGAAAATACAACTTCAACTCTGCATTTGCAGTGAACACACGAGTAATTCTTAAAAAACCCAAACAAAACAAATAAACACAACAAATAAAACAAACTAACAAAAAGTCCAACAACAAAAAACCCCACACTCAGAAAACCTGAAGACTGATTAAATGGGTTTGGTGTTTCCTCTACTAACAGCTAATACCAGCAAATTGTCAGAACAGGAAAATAGCCAACTCTCCTCAAGRAGTTCTGTCCCTTCTCCCTGCCTTCACCCTAAAATGCAGCTTTAGATAAAACCATGTGTCAAACTTGTCAAAATGCTAAGGGCAGCATTTTCAAAAACACCCATTAATTCAAGATTTTTTTCCTCTCCTTGTTTCCCCTCCCTCAGTTTGATACGAGAAGAAACCAGAATATTAAGTGAGGAAAAAAAAATTAAAACTCATTTTCATAAACTTCTACCCATAACTTTTCATGCACACCCTCTAGAGCTTTGTTCCTCTGGTCAATTCAATACTTAGACAAGGAYTATTATGAGACCTCCCTTAACATAATACAGCAGCAGGAAAGGGGCTCAAGTCAGGAGAAGCACAAGTGGGAGAACAATCCCTGCTTCTTTGTGGCAACAAGATGCCAGAAGTCACTGGGAGAGAAAAAAGCTTTGTTTCTAAAGCAGGAGAAAGATTCATAGAAGGGTTGGAAGCCCACCTCATTCCACTCGCCGGCCATGGGTAGGGACACCTTCCACTATGGTCWAGCTGGTTTTTTCAAGCCCCATCCAACCTGACCTTGGACACTTCCAGGGATGAGGCAACCACAGCTTCTGGGGGCAACCTATGCCAGGGCCTCAGCATCCTCACAGGGAAGAATTCCTTCCCAATATCCTGTCTATCCCTGCTCTCTGGCAATGGGAAGCCATTGCCTGTGTCCTGACCCTCCAGGCCCTTGTCCAAAGTCCCTCCCCAGCTCTCTTGGAGCCCCTTTAGGCACTGGAAGRGGCTCTGAGGTCTCCCCGGAGTCTCCTCTTCTCCAGCAGCTCCTTGTTGGTCTCGTGTTGGGAGCCCTAAAGCCAGAGGCAATGCTCCAGGTGGAGCAGGTAAGCGACACGAGAGTGTGGGCTGGGCATGGCAAASTTCACCAAGAGCACATATAGCGCTACAAAACACGGACATTACCAATGACTCCAAAGACAAGCTGCAAAACTGCTCCCATGACCATTTGTTATCCCAGCCTTGGCCTCTGGCAAGCCCAGCAATGCTGGGATACTTCATCATGACCAACACTAGCTGCCCTTGAGCAGCGAGGGCAGAGCACAGTAACCAAAACAGCTCCGAGTGGGRCTGCCCTCGCGTATCCCACTTCCCTCCTGGCCGCACTCGGAGGCGGCAGCGGGAAGGGGGCACCACACGATGCCCACCCAGACACTTGGAGAAGGTCCCCCGGGAGACTGATGCTCCAGTGATAACACAGGAGCGGCACGGCTGCTTCTCCGGTAATCCCCAACTTGCCGAGGCGCGGCCGGAGGAGCTGTGCACGCATACCCGAGCTCAGCTGGGTCCTGTGGGAGATGATGGAAGCCTTCTGACGGAGGAACCGCCGGCTGCCCGCCCTGCTTTCCGGCCCACCCAGGGACACCCAGCGCACATCGCGGCCCCGGGACGCCGGTAGGAGCCGCGGCCCCGCCCGGCCCCGCTCGCGGACCTACCCGGCCGGT